>NC_060273.1:63781739-64081739 GCF_021613505.1 Equus quagga | reverse complement strand
CCAGAGTAAGTTTTCAGGCCTTGGATTTATTAGCATCAAGGACTTTCGATTTCTGTGGGCAGGCTGTAAAGTAAGTCCTTCCTAATGACTAATGGAGGCTGGAAGCATCGTAGAGAGCTGAAAGGTTCTCTTTTTCCAACTCTGCACTTGTTCATCTTTCCCCCAACCCTTTCTATTTCCCGAGCAAGTATAAATCTGCCTTCTGTAAGAGAGATCATTCGTAAGCTGCTGGCCATTGTTCTTCCCTCCCCAGGTACGTCCTGTACCCTTTGGATCTGTACAACGACAGCGCCTACTATGCTCTGACCAAGTTCAAAAAGCAGTTCCTGTACGATGAGATCGAAGCCGAGGCAAGTGGAGAGCTTGTCCTTTTGTTCCCGTGATCTTATTCCGAGAGTCTGGACTTTTCACATCTTTAGCTGTTGGCACAAAGTGGGGTTGTCTTCGTCCGTTTGGGCTGCTCTCATAAAATGTCACAGAATGAGTGGCTTATAAACAACAGAATTTTATTTCTCACAGTTCTGGAGGCTGGAAATCTGAGATCAGGGTGCCGGTATGGTTGGGTGAGGGCCCTCTTCTGGTTGCAGGCTTCTCATTGTGTCCTCACATGGCAGAAGGGGGTGAGGGAGCTCTCTGAGGTCTCCACCTTCGTGACCTAATCACCTCCCAAAGGCCCCACCTCTTTACCCTCACCTTTAAGGGGACACAAACATCCAGACCACAGCATGGGGCATCAATGACTTGTTCTGGAGAGTGATTTTTGTAAACACTGTGATCATGAAAAAGGATCTAGATTGGGATGATGGTCTTTCTTTTTCAAATATATTAAGGGATGGCAAATCATAGGACCATGTGGGTAAAATTAATTTTTCTAATGGATTTTTTATGGTTCAGTTACTTGGCTAATAACAGCAAAGTAATACTGCCTATCAACTATTACATATTTATCATTCACCAGTCACAGTGCTAAGCACTATATAGAGACACCTTTTAAATAATGTTTATAACAATTTAAAGAAGTATGGGCTACTATCTGTTTTACAGATAATAAATTTGAGACTTAAAGTGGGCAAGTGTCATTACCACAAGGTCACACAGCTTACAGAGTCACGTTCTGCTGGTAGGACTGAAGCAGCCATCCTCTCACCTATTAAGCTACTTAATAGTCACTCAACAGCTTTATTTTTGTAATGGTCAGGATAAGCTGGGTTATGGTGCAGTCGCAGACAACCCAAAATTCTTAATAGCTTGAAACAAAAGATTCATTTCTCCCTTGTGGGTTGGCTGGGGTCTCTGTTCCATGTGGCCTTCGATCTGGGACCCATCTGGAACATGCAATAGTTGCCATGGCAAGGAGAAGCATTAGGATGAATCACTGTCTGGTACTTAAAGCTTCCGCCTGGAAGTGAAACATGTCACTGGTCTAAGCAAGTCACGTGGCTGTGCCTCCCTTCAAAGAGGAGCAAGGGAGTGTGGTCCTACTACGCGCAATGACCAGAAGCACTCGTGACTACCGAAATGTCTCCATTTTGTCTTCTAGAAATTGGAATGATAGTCTCTGCTCTTCTTAACTGCATGAGGTTGTATATAAACACAGAGTAAGACCCGTTAGGTAAAACTGTCATACAAAACATAAGGCATTTTTATTTATAAAGGAAAGACATGAATGTTTTGGGATAAGCATGACCACCAAATTAGGTTGAAAGTTTGTATATTTCAAAGGAAAGCTAGTGTAGATGCTGCTTTTTTCCTAAACCCTCTGATTTCTACAGGAGTTGAAAACCTTGATGGACCCCAATGCAAACCTGTCTCCTGAGCACTACGCAAACTTGGAAGCGAGATTCCAGGAGACAGGCTAATTGGTTGCATCTTTGCTTTGACAAGTCCATTTTCTGACAAGATTTTAGCTGGTCATGTTCTCCAGTAGGTTGAAAACAAGAAATCTAGTGTATCATCTGTCAAAGTGAGATTTTTAAAATAAAAGAAAGCACACAGCTAGGCCCTGAGTAACATTGGGGAGCATGGAGCAAAAGTACAACTTGAGACCCCCAGCTGGTGGCCTGCCCCTTTCTCTTGCCATTCCCCAACTCCCCTCTGCACCACGAAGGGCCTGGTGTGCATGTGTGTGGAGACCCAAGCTTTGTCTACACCCCTGCCCACAAACAGCAGCCCCAAGGCCAACCTGGGGGCAAGGGCACACAGACCTGCAGTACAGTCCACCATGAGGGGTGAACCCAGGGAGAAGAACACACGAGGCCTGGAAGGACCTTCAGCCATTTGGGCAAACATTCTCAAAGCTGGTTCTAGAAGGGGAGTGTAGGGTATGAGTGAGCATCGCTACCTGGACCCTGCAGGTTCTTACCTGGAGGGGACCCCTGAAGTTTAAAGTCCAGGGAAGAGGCCTTGGTTACCTGCATGTGAGGACAGCACTGCACACAGCACTGTGGTTTTATGTTCAGAATAACAGTCTGGGGTGTAACATAAAAGATATGAAAGCTCTTTGAATAAAAACTTCACCTTATGGAGCTGCAAATGTGGTGAGAAAAGAACCAAGATTAATTACCTAAATGCGAATGTTTCCTTTGGAGTTACGCCCTGCTGAGGCCACAGCCCCGTCTTTAAAGTCTGGCCCTCGCCCATTTCCTGCTCTTGCCGTCGCTGCAGGGTTTGGCTTTGATTCTCTGTTTCTGATGTGAACTTTCTTCTCACCTGAACATCACAATCTGACACCCAAATGGCAAGATGGTGGCTTGTTCCTTCAAAACCAAAGATTAAATTTCTAATGACCATCAACTTCTTCATTTGCAAAGCAAAGTAAAATGAAAAGAAAAGACCAGAAAGTCTATCAGGAGAGATGTGGGGAGGCTGATGTGAGTCATTACAGGGTACGAAGATTATCTGTTGGCTTCCCCCTGGGCAGGCACCTTGTAACAGTGAGGAGGGGACCACTGGGGAGGGCCGTTCCTGAGTAGCTTTTTGAATTTTATCTTATCTATGTCTAACTGAGGACCTCGAGAGCAAGGACTAGACTTCCCAAACTTACTTGGCCACAGAAGCTTCTTTTTTTCCTTTACGTCTTGCCCTACAACACGCTCTGGGCAATCCTGCCTTCTTCAGTTGCCTAAGTTTCTGTGATAAGCTAGACAGACGTTCTTGACGTTTCCTGCTTCCTCTTCTCCAGGTGAACCTGTGCTTTGATCAGTTTGTCTACAAGCTGGCGGACCAGATCTTCGCTTACTACAAAGCCATGGCCGGCAGGTATGAGAGCCCAGAGCTATGAGCCGCAAACTTTCCTAAGATCGCCACCTGGAAGACAAGGTTTTCTGTTGCAAAACCTCCCTTCTTCTTTAGCACCTAAGGAAATCTGAGCAATTCCATGGGCCTGGAGTGGGTGCTAGAATATATGAGAAAGGAAAATAAGCAGCTATGGTGCTGGACTTCATGGAGCCTGCAGCCTAGATGGGAAGAGACACGTCAATAAAAACTACTGAATGGGGGCCGGCCCCGTGGCCGAGTAGTTGGGTTTGCCTGCTCTGCTTTGGTGGCCCAGGGTTTCCCCGGTTCAAGTCCTACGTGCGGACGTGGCGCTGCTCGTCAGGCCATGCCAGGGCGGCGTCCCACGTGCCGCAGCTGGAAGGACCCACAACTAAAAAAAATACACAACTATGTACCGGGAGGATTTGGGAGAAAAAGGAAAAATAAAATCTTTAAAAAAAAAAGTACTGAATGCACAGTGACCAGGGAGGTGACATGCTCCTGAAGAAGGAAAAGTTCATGTGAATATGGGGATATATGATAGTTAAACCTGAACCAGTCTTTGGGGTGAGGAACAGAAAAGTATCCTGAGAAAGTAGCAGTTGAGTTCATATCTGAAGTCGACAGGAGTTAAGTAAAACTAGGTGAAGGGTGGGACAGGAAACAGCAGGCAAAAGGAACTACTTGTGCAAAGTTCCTGTGGCCGAAGTATAATAACAGTAGCATGCCTACCTCGTAGGGCTGTGGAGAGGATTAACGTGAGTTAGTACATGTACACAGACACAGGAGGGGGCGGGCTGCATGGTGAAGCTGGAGAGGAGGGCAGGGCCCAGATCTTGCAGGCCTGGTCGGCACTTACCCTGGGCGGAATGGAACACCACGGAAAGATTTCAGAAGGCAGCAGGGACACAATTTGATTTTTATTTTTAAAAGTTTTTCTTTTAAAAACGTAAAAATGTGGGGAATAGATTGGAGGTGAGCAGGAGTGGTGTGTGAAGGCCAGATAGGAGGCCGGTGAGGAAGTCTGGCTAAGAAATGTGTCAAGTTTTAGATCTCGTTGGTATTGCTGATATGTATTGATTTAGACCCCTGTGAATTTCTGGGTTTTAAGAACCTTTAACAGGAAGAAAAACCTCAAAATATATATATATAGGTGTTTCCCCTCTTATTGGAAATCCACATGTACAAACCAATAATTTCAAGGATAGTTACTTACCTTAATAAATTATTTTTCCTTCTGCAGAAAGGATTTGCATCATTTTGCTTTCAACAGCTAGAGAGGCTCTGACATAGTTCAGGCAGGAGTCCATGTGCGGAATGCGCAAGTTTCTGTTATCACAGAAATGTGTATTAAATGAGGTGAATGGCTCTTAATGATGGCAAGTATAGAAAGCATAGAAAGCTTCGAATTTCAGGGAAAGCTAAGAGAACACAGCCTTTCACAAAGCAGTCGCTTAATAAGTATCTGTGGATTGAACTGGATGTGGTTATACCAGTGAGCTGGGCTTCCAGCTTCTCTAAGACAGTTCTCTTTTCAAATATGCAGATCCATTGTCTATATAAACCTGCTGAGACTCATCAAGCCCTGGGTCCTCTCTATATTTAGTTTATAAAATATCCTTATCAGAAATGGGATCCTTCATCTTTACCCCTCCCTATAAGATCTGTGGTTTTCAAAAGTATTAGAAATTGGGGGAGGTTGAGAGAGGTTGGGAGAGTCAGAGAAAGCACAGGAGGGAAAGAAGGATCTAGATCAGTGCTGTCCATTAGAAATATGATGCAACTGCAAACGTGAGCCACAAATGTAATTTTAAGATTTTTAGTAGCTGTATTTAAAAAAGGAAAAATAAACAGGTGAAATTAATTTTAATATGTCTTATGTAGTCCAGTCTATCTAAAATACTGTAGTTTCAACATGTAATCAATTTAAAAATTACTAAAGAGCTAGTTTTCATTGGTTTTTTCCTAAGTCTTTGAAACCTAGTGTACATTTTATACTTATAACACATCTCAACTTGGACCTGCCATGTTTTGGGTGCTCAGTAGGCGCATGTGGCTGGTGGCTGCTATCTATACTGGACATCGTAGATTTAGATCGTCACTTTCCTGCTTAAAACCTTTCAATGGCTTCCAATTACGTCTAGAAAACATCTAACATCTAATCAAGCTTATTGTGCCTGAAAGAATCTTTCCCAAGATCTTTCCATTTTTAGCATTTAGGTCTCTGTCCGACAAAACCTCTTTAGAGAGGCTTTCCTTGACCTCCTAGCCCCAAGTGAGCCTCTTTTATTATTTTCAGAACACTTATTACTCTTCAATCCATGCCTCTGTATGAAAGATAATAATAGCACATCTAAGTCCTGGGGTTGTTATGAGATAAAAAATGACTGTGTGTGTGTGCCTGTGTACGCCTGGTAAATAGCAAATACTATGCAGATGTTTACTATTGTCTGAAATCATTTTATTCCTCTGCTTAGTTGCTTAGTATCGGTCTCTCTTCACTGGCCCCAAAGCTCCATGAGGACAGAAGCTTTGTATCCTCAGTACCTAGAGTGTTTCCTAGGATTGACCAAGTGTGCACTCAATTGCTTTTTTGGTAAATGAATAAAAGGGGAAAGCGGCTCAACTTCTGTGTTGCTTGTCTTTAACTTAGAAATTCTGTTTCACATACTGAGCTGCTTTGGCTGAAAAAAAAATTTGAAGAACTTTGCTCTAGAGCAGAAAAAAAATTATATTTGAAATATATAAGATAGCGCTTCATGAGTAGATCCTATGGTCTGAAATAGATGCGACTGGGTGATTGAAAACCATTCGTTGTCATGTTTACTGGCCTTATGTAAATTTTATCCCTTCCAGTGTCCTGTTGGATAAACGTTTTAGGGCCGAATGTAAGAATTATGGAGTCATCATTCCGTACCCACCGTCCAACCGCTATGAAACGCTACTGAAGCAGAGACACGTGCAGGTACGATGACAGGAGCCCCAGTGGAGGGGGAATGGAGCTCTGAGATCAGGACTGCCTGCTGTCTGCCCTGTGTATTGCCCCATGTGGACTTCTGAGCACAGGTGGAACGCAGCCTCAGAATGTTACAAACAGTAAAAAGGCGTTGGGCTTCCTTTGGTTCAAGTTCTAGGCTTCTCAGCCCATCTGCCGCTCACCTCTGGGAGTAGTGGTGGCCACCCAGGCCTTTGCCTTTGCAGCATAAGCTGCAGGCCCCTTCCTTCAGTTGGGGCTGCCACCCAGAAATGGGTGACTCCATCTCTGAGCAGTGCGAATGCTGGCCTGAGTGAAGGCGGCTGTGGGGCCTTTGAAGGGAAGCATATCAGGCTAAACCCAGGGTAGAAATGACGGTTTGTTTTTGTGGAGTTGGTTTCTGTTAACATTTGACCTCAGATGTAGAGGAAATGCTGCCAGGAGCTCAGAAACACATCCTGCTTCAAAATAGGAATGTGAGCCAGCCAGACAAAACAAGAGATGCTCCCGCAGACTTTGCACTCCACTCCTAGGCTGTACCATCAGCCACACAGTGGCAAAATGGCCAATACACTGTGGCTTCTGTGTGTTTATTGTGTGGTCCATGGTGTTTGTGGAGAAGACTCCAGTGAAGAGGGGCAGGGCTGAGGCTGAGAAGATGCCCTGGGTGAGGAGGAAAGGATTTACCTGGAAGCCCTGGACATTCTCATTGCTATGAGAAACCCCAGGGAAATGGATACTCATAGAAGAAAAAAGAACATTGTCACCTCAGCCAACAGCGGGGGCTCAATGCCTTTCCTCCTGCATCTCAGAAGATTACAGTTATCAGTTCCCAATGCTGCCAGAATTAGTCACAGGACATTAAATACTGAGGGCTTCATGTCTGTACATAAAGAGATGGCTAAGGAGCCCTAGTCAGTTGGTGGAAAATCTCTCCCAAAAGGGAAGTTGGAAAAAATAAAATAGTTAAGAATAATCCTTGGGCGCCTAGCCAAGGGCACTGTACACAGCAGGTACTCAATAAATATTTATTGCTATCTACATAGCATCTGCAACAGTGCCCACGTGTACCCCAGTGGGAATTATCATAAGCTATATTTTTCCATCCTATAACCAGCCATGCATCCTCATGCTTTTAAACTCATCCCCATAAAGGCACACAGTAGGTCCTTGCTGAGGGGCTGCTATTCCTGGTGATAGTGAATTGGGGCACAGGACCGATGCAGGAAGAAACATCGGGGGTAAATTTAGGATGTTGGTATAGCACAGGGTACCGGAGCCCATCCTAGCCTCTTCCTGCAGTCTGAATGAATCGTACTTTTCCTCAACTTTCTATATTTCAAACCTACAGCAAAGTTGAAGCAATAACACGATGAACACGTGTATACTCTATAGCCAGATTCATGATTATTAATGTTCTACCACATTTGCTTCACTTTCTCTTTCTTATGTATTTGTTTTTTCTCTCTCACAAATACAGTAAATGTACTGTAAGTATATATTTATAGTATATATAAATAGCTTATAAAAATATATTTACCTATAAATATAATAATATATTAAATTAATATATTATTTAATATATTAAAATATATACATACCTTTTCTCTTAGCCATTTGAGGGTAAGTTGCAGGCATCATGACACTCAGCCCTGAATCCCTCAGCGCATGTCTCTTAAGGACAAGGACATTCTCTCGGAATCAAAATAGAATTATCATATTCGGGAAATTTAACAATACTGTTTTCTACGTAGAGTCCCCATTTGTCCAGTAATGTCCTTTATACTTTTAATCCAATTTCCTGTTAGTGCATTGCATGTAGTTGTCATGTGCCTGTGCGAATCTTAAGTAACTTTTCTCTCTCTCTTTCCCATCCAGCTGTTGGGTAGATCTATTGACTTGAACAGACTCATTACCCAGCGCATCTCCGCCGCCATGTATAAATCCTTGGACCAGGCCATCAGCCGCTTTGAGAGTGAGGACCTGACCTCCATCGTGGTAAGAGACTGGGGGCTGGTGGGAGTTCTGTTCTGGGATTCCTCAGACGAGAAGCCTAGTTGGGGGCCATTGTTAGTCTAGTATTCAGCTAGTTAAAGAGAAGCAGTGAACCTCTTTCCCATCTGAATGGAGCAGGAAAAAAAAAGACTTGAAATGTATGAGGGTAATCTTACCCTCCTGATTGGCAGGAGAGTGGGAGTGGAGGGGGATCTTGAAATCTTTAGAGATGGCCAACCCTGGGGCCCAGCTGCTTGCCCTTAGGAGTCTTCAGATCCGAGTAAGAAGGTGGATGGTACTAAGGAGCTAGGAAAGGATGCACAATGGGGTCAGCTTCATGAGTGTGCAGTAGTACAGGGCCCAGAAGGACTCTGTACTTGGTTTAATGCTCTGCTGCCGCCATCTTGAAATTCTGAATAATTTTTAAACAATGGTCCCACATTTTCATTTTGTACTGGGACCTGCAAATTTACGTGCTTAGTCCTAATGCACAAGCATGGAACAGGCCTGCTCTCTTCTCCTTTTAAACAGTAATTTGAAGTACTGTCCACTAATTCTCTCTCTCCAAGAGTTAGAATAAGCCTGATTGATCAGTCTTTATGTGGATCAAAGGGAAATTTTAATCCTTTCAAAAGCAGATAAGTAGAAGGAATGAGAAAAATAGAAAATGACCAGTTGTTGTGGGCAAGATCCAGCAATGGATACTAAAATTAGTGGGCAGAACTTTGAGAAGAATATTTTATGATTCCTCTTATTAATGAGGTTCCTAGAGCAGTGAAATTCATAGAGACAGAAAGTGGAATGGTGGTGGCCGGGGAATAGGGACTTGGTGTTTAATGGGTACAGAGTTTGAGCTGAGGAAGATTAAGTTCTGGAGCTGGATGGTGGTGATGGTTGCACAACAATGTAAAGATGATTAATGGCACAGAACCATACATTTAAAAATGGTTAAAATGGTAAAATTTGTTATTTATATTTTACCACAATAAAAAAATTACTCAAAATGAAAAAAAGTTTGAGAAGAAACAGGATACGTACATAATCTCAAAGTGTCTCCTTCAAGATATTTATTAACTCCAAAGGGAAGAATAATAACTTTACAATGGAGAAACTGGCAGACACCATCTTAACCAAGCCTCAAAGGTTGATATCACCAGTAATAAGATTTATTCACACATCCCCTGGTATGTATTCTTCCGTAGTATTCTTGCCAAAAGGTATCATCTCAATCTAAGCAGGAGAAAGTACCAGATAACCCCAAATTGAATGGGCATTCAAAAAAAAAAGTGAATGGTACTTTCAAAAGCATCCAGATCATAGAAGACGAAGGCAGACTGGAAACGGTTAGAGATTGGAAAAGACTGAGGCAACATGACGACTAATCGCAACATGGGATTCTGGATTGAGTCCTAGAACAGAAAAATGGACCTTCATGGAAAAACTGGGGACCTCTGAACACGGTCTATCGTTTAGTTGATAGAATTGTACCAGTGTTAATTTCCCACTTTTGATAATTATACAATGGTTATGTAACGTGTTACCATTGGAGAAACCAGGTCAAGGATATGCAGGAACTCTGCTGTTTTCACAACTTTTCTGTACGTTTCAAATTATTTCAAAATAATTTTTTTTTTTTGTACAAAGTGGTTTAAAAAAAAAAAAAGGGAGGACTAAGTACTAGGCCTCTAGGGTCAGAAAGACCTGGGGTCCCAGTCCTGGCCCTGCCGCTGACTAGCTAGGTGATCTTGGGCAAGTTACTTATCATCTACAAACCTGTGTCCCCATCTACACAGTGGAGGAACTATTAGAATCCACCTCATAGCATTGTTGTAAGGATGAAAGGAGAGACTGCCTCGAAAGAGCTTTGCATAGTTCCTTGCACTTAGTAGCTTATGAAAAAAAAGGTGAGAGGAACCTAGAAATCTTGGGCTGCAATGAAACGTTCTTGGGAAATTTTCAGCGTTTTGTAAGACGACTTGACCCACTGCCCACCTCAGTCCTAGGTCACTTCCTTTAAGAGACTATAACATAGCACACATTCTGGGAGACCTATTTTAAGACGTAGATGTTTCTTTGTTTATGCCAAAATGTTAGCAGTGATTATCTCCAAGTGGTGGGATTTTTGTTTTCATCTGTGTCTTCTGGTCTTCCAGTAATAAATGAACATCTCTTATGGAAACACTGGTTTGGGGAGTGTCTGTGTGTCCGTGACCTGTTCCCACCCCTTGAAAGGCACTGAATGTTCTTCTGGCTGGGAACAAAATCAAAACAAGCACAAAAGCGCATGTTTATCAGGTGAGGGCAACAGCCCCCGGGAGAGTAGCCGCTTCCCCTGAAGCCCATGAAGAGGGGCCCCCAGGGACGCGCTCTCCGGTGGGGTTAGGAGGCTCTCCTCTTCTGAGAAACAAACCGCAGAATGTGCTCCCCTTAGCCCTTCCCTCCACCTTAGAAACTCTTATCTGAGATGGGAAGGCGGCTTGAGGCCGAGCTGAAGGTTTACGGACATTTCTTCCATCAGTCACCCTCATCCTGCACAGCTGAGCAGATAGTCTCCAGGAGAGCTGATGCTGACAAGAGCCGGCAGCCTGCAGGCTGTGTTTTGTTTAGGCTGCAGAGCATATTTGAAACTTTGAGCCAACATTTAACATTTGGAAGGATTCGAATAAAACTGCAGACCAGCCTTCCCAGATGGCAACAATTGCCTAGAAATGACTAGTCGTTCCTGTCAGCTGGGCTGTGCTGTCTTCGGTTTGCTGCAAGCCCCACTGGTGCACTTCATTCATATGTATGACCTACCAGCCCTTGCTGTGCCTGAGTTTGAGACTCAGCCTGCTCTCCTCACCTGCCTGGGGTCTCAGAGCAGATTAACAATCCGACAATCCGGTTTCCTGGTTCCCATTGCATAGCTCTTTCCACTACTTCACAGAAGTTTGCCCATGGGGGTGTTTTGTTTCCCCAGTTCTGCTTCTTTGTTGCCCCTCAGTAAACTGGCTTCACTATCGAAAGCTGATATCCTCTCAGAAGGCACCTGAACACTCCCGAGGCCGTTTAAACCTTCTGTGCCCTGAATCACTGAGGCCTGCGGCCAGTAGGCAAGGGCCCTCTCCTGATTTAAAGGCCAGAAGAACATGCTGATGCAAAGGCACAGTTTGGATTAACATAACAAAAACCCCTGTGCTGTTGCAAGGTGCAAGACATGGACCTTCCTTTCTAGCAGCCCTGCATCTGCAGAGCTGAGGACTCTCTCCTTCATCTTCCTTGTGAACACTGGCACGCGTTTGTGAGACTGTTAAAATCACTGAATATTAGAACATAAACCATCCCTCGGTTTCTCATCTACACTCATCTTCCTGGTAACAGGGTACCTCAGTGTGCCATTCCAGAATTGAAATCCAGATTTTGACCTTCTTTTGGAAGATTGCAGGATCTGCCATCACTAAGCCCCATTTCGAGTGGCAACCCTCAGATGCAGTCAAGTACCAGCTCTGCCTTGGTCTGGGCAGGGGCTCTCCAGTTTGCCACAGACAGCCCAGCCCCAGGTCTCCTGCCTGCCCCAGCTTATCTCTGTACCTGACCTTTCTGGCCCCTGCAGCCATTTAAGTGTGCAACCTTTGATCTAATTCTCTATCTCCAATTTAGAGCCATAGAATCTGAGTTTCAGAGAGGCAAAGCTCCGAGATTAGAAGAATGGTCTGGGGCCTCCTCCTGACCACACACTGGACCCCAGCCAGGGTTAGGGGGGCCTTGGGGCTGATGAGAATAAAGTTGAATCCCTGGTGTGGGGCTGCCTCCTGTGACTGTAGACAGCTGAGCTCCATACCCCAGCTGTTAAAGCTGGCCCTCTGGCCATCTCATGTCCTGGCCGTGCTCTGGGAAACTGCCCTTGCTGTGTCACAGGGGCCAAACGTGATTTGGAATCAGAAGACCGGGGTTCGCATCCTAAGCCCTATTCTATATTCACTGTGTGACCTTGGGCAAGTTACTTAACCTGCCAAGCTTCAGTTTTTCCCTCTATGAAACAGGGGCATCTCAAAAGACAGCTTAACCAAAACCATGTAGGAGTGTCCTAGAGTGCCACGTAGAGGTATGTCTTCTCTGCACAAGACTGTCCTTTGATTCTTTTTGATAGCAGTGCAACAAGATTCTAAAGCAAGCCCAAAGGGTTTCACTCTCCTTTTCCTTCCCACCCAATGCAGTGACCTGCTGTGTCCGGGTATAACCACCCAGCTCCCGTTCTTTGCATGAAGATGGGATTCCAAATGCTCAGGGCCCACAGCTCACACAGGGCCATGGTCCATGGCTTCCAGCCGCACCTTTGCCAACACGTGTGACCAACCCACTGTGACTGAGGGACACAGAAGGATTCCAAAGGAGGGGGTGTACTGCTCCCAGCTCTTTTTTAAGTTTCTGTAGTATACAGTGGTGAAAAATGTGGATTGTGGAGCCCGACTTCCTGGATTTGAAGCCAAGTTACTTAACTTCTCAAAGCCTCGGTTTCTGTATGCATAAAGACAGTCGTAATACTGACTTTATAGGGATTTTCTTGAGCATTAAATGAGTTAATCCATATAAAGTGCTTAGAATACTCCTTCGTACATATTAGATTGAACCATATGAAATTACTAATATTCAATAGTGTTTGACCTAAAAAAACAGCAGTTTCATGTGGTCTGACCTAATAGCAAGTACTTAGTAGTTGGTAGCTCTTAAGGTTACATCTGCAGGGCGGAGATAGGGCCTCTGGTGGCAGCCAGTCACAACTCTCTTTTACTTTACAGGAGACACTGAGGGACCAGCTGTTTCCTCAGCAATATGGAATCTGGAAAGCAAGTAGGCGTGCTTTCTACCCAAAGGGGGATAGACAGGGGATTCGCACATGGTCTCTGGTCCCCTTCCCGGGACAGGCTTGCAGCCTCCCTCAGCATAGGCTGGCAGTTCCTTCCACTCCTCAAAAGAAGGGAGTGTTGTCACATGCCACCACAAGGGTCCTGGTCCTCGTGTCAGCAGTCAGGAGGTTGTCTGAGGGGCTCTTGCCTGCATGAGAGGAATCTGTAAGACAAAGTGATGCATGAGTGCAAGGTCTGTGTGAACATCCTCAGTAGCCACGGGTTCTCTCTCCGGGCAGGAGCTGGAGTGGTTGCTGGAGATCAACCGGCTCACACACCGGCTGCTGTGTAAGCACATGACCCTGGACAGCTTCGATGCCATGTTCCGAGAAGCCAATCACAATGTGTCTGCCCCCTACGGACGCATCACCCTGCACGTCTTCTGGGAGCTGAACTTCGACTTCCTCCCTAACTACTGCTACAATGGGTCCACCAACCGGTAAGGAAATCCCTGTGCAAAGGGGGCTGGGGCGGAGTGGGATGGGGTGGGGCGAGGGAGCAGCCAGCTGCCCCCTCCACACTAGGCCCAGTGCAGGTTGTCAGTTTACTCCTGCAAGAGGCACCTTGTGGAGCCCCTCCTGGGCACAGGCTCTGTGTTGGAAGCAAGGATGCCACAGTGAACAAGCAGACTCCTTCCTGGTTCTCGGAGCCTTCAGGCTAGAGGAGGGTGCAGGTGATCAAACAATTGTATGATAAATGTACTGCTATAAACAGCCAACCTGGAGATGGAGGAGAGCCCACAACCTGAGAGAGAGAACGGCACCACTTGATCCCGTCCAGGAAGTGATGCAAACCTCAAAGGAAGCTTCCTCCTCTGAGGATATAATGGTAGAGTTGGGATGCGAAGGAAGAATAGGCATAAATAAGGCAAAAGGCAGGAGAAGAATCTTCCAGGCAAAGTTTCTAAGGAACTGAGAGGCTGATGAGGGTGGAGCTGGGATGGGGAACGGTGCCATGAAAGATAAGGCCGGACACAGGAGGAAGCAGGAACTAGACCATGCATGAGTCCATAGGCCACATAGGATGGAGCGTTTATGAACTTTGGTAGAGTTTGAGGAAGAGGAGCGACATGATCAGATGGTACTTTTATGAGGAGGTCCACATATGTGAACGCATGTGTGCAAAACAGGCATACATTTGCAGAGCACACACATGCGTGGCAAAATGGAATGTGTCTCCTGCAAGGGGCACATGGCGCCAGGCCAGCCACCAAGATAGAGACCACACCTAATCTCTTATCCCCAAAGAGGTTCAAAACCTGATGGAAGGGGTGAGACATATTCACGTACAAAACAAGTACATAAGGATGTGCAAAAATGTATATTTACACATCTTCTCAGGATCCTCAGGGCCTGGCTCCTGGCCACTATGCATCGAATGAATGGAAGGGTCTGGGAGGAATCTACAAATGTGCATAAATCCACACACTCAGCAAGACAGACTTCTCCTTCTCTTAAGATTTGGGACTTTTAATCCTCTCAAGCAGAATTCTGCAAACTACAGCCCACGCACCACATCTAGTTGGCAAATGTTTTTGTACAGCCCATGAGCTAAGAATGGTATTGACGTTTTAAATAGGGGAGAATCCAAAGAATTATAATTGGGTGACAAGCAGAAATTGTTTGAAATTCATAAAGTTTTATTGGAACTCAGCCATGCTCATTCATTTACTCCCGTTTATGGGTGCTTTCACACTACCAGCAGAGCTGAGTAATTGTAACAGAGACCATCTGGCTTGCAAAGCTGAAAATATTTGCTATCTGGGCCTTTACGGAAAGAGTTTGCAGAACCCTGCTTTTGAGAAACCAACCTGGGGGTGGAGGGACGGAGCTCTGGAGAAGCCCGTTTTCAGGCCCAGCCCATTCTCGCTTTCTTGCCTGCTGTCCTTCTGAGCAGCCACAAGCCCAGCATCGAGCCTGTGAATCTGGACTACAGGTTTCCCATCTATGGAAGGGAAACAGTAGTTGAACAGGAGGATGTCAGAGGACTTTATTACCTTTATAGGCAACCACCTAAGAAATAGTGAGGTCACACCTGGTCAGGAAGGGCTCCCACTATATCATGTCCTGTGAAGAATAATGTTAGGACCTGGTTAACTCCGCTCCCATCTCTTTTCTTCTACTAGTTTTGTCCGAACTGCCATTCCTTTTACCCAAGAGCCACAAAGAGATAAACCCGCCAACGTCCAGCCTTATTACCTCTATGGATCCAAGGTGAGTAGTCTTGCCTGGGTCCTAATTCTAAGAGGGCTAGTGAGCAAAAGCAACTGGCAGAGTTGTTTGTGAGTCAGAAAAGCAGGAAGGTGTGGGGATAAAGAGGCAGTAGTGAGACCCAGGCGGAAATGACTGCGAGGATATTCATCTTTATTTGTTCGCAATTGGCAAGGATGCAGGTTAACACAGACCTGGTGGGGCTGGATGCTGGGCAGGGGCTGTCTGGGGAGGACTTCACTGAGGTGAGCAGGGAAATGGGTGTGTGGGGCTTCTCGTCTTGGTGTCCCATCTCCTCCTGTTTCTCGGCTGATTGATTGCAGTATTGTCCTGTGATTCTGGGATGTTGTGCTCCATAAATATAAGGGATTTGCAGACAGGAAGTGGTTGAGGAGGTGGAGCTTTGAAGGAAATCCCAGATGGCTGGAGCTAGAGCAAAGAGACAGGTCTTCTCCCATCTCTTTGCTGCTTTGCTGATATGTACACATCTTGACGCAAACTAAACCTCTCAAATGGTGCCTTCTTCTATCCTTTGCCATTCACAAGCATTAAGCACCTACTCTAGTCCTCTACATGCCAGGGATACATCAGAGATTAAAACAGACATCATCCCTGCCCTCCTCAAGTTCCATTTCCACACCCATGGTGGGGACAGGGGAGCAAGGTTCACAAAGTCTCACCAACACGATGACATATGTAGGAGATTCATTTCTTACCCTGGGGGTTGGTACAGGCCGACTAAAGAATGCCACTGTTGTCAACAACAACAAAAAAAGCCAACATTTTTCTTTGTGATGGAATAAAAATGGCCACCTTTTACCCCATTTGCGAAAAGTAAGCACAGAGGGACTTAGAAGAGGAACTGGCCGGATAAATATAACGTTGGTAGACAAAGTACTCATCTAGGTCGAGGAGCCCTAGATTTGGAAGTGTGATGAAGCAAGACAAGTTCCCACCGCTTGGCCTAAGGTGGAGCTCAGAGGGTCTTGGACTGATGCTGGGAGAGTGTGGGTATCTTCTCCAGAACAACCAATCTGGTCAAAGCAACTTTCTCAAATCAAGGGACTCTTACAGATAGCATTTTAGATAGTTCATGGACTTTCTCACAGGAGAAAGACTTAAGCTGGTGCTAATGTTTCCTTACTACCTTTCCAATGTTTGCTAATCTAATCTCCCTTTTAATCGAAGATAAAAGAGCAGGCTTTAAGCTCAGTCTTTAGTAGGCAATAGCATCTGTCAAATTTAATATTATGTTTTCATTATATTTATTCTTAGGTCTCTTCCCTTCTATTTATAGCAGGGGGCTGCTAGTTTTTCACTTTTAGAGTAATACAGGGCTATCTCTTAAAATAAAGTTTGAAGTTTTAAAAATAAGTCAATTTAAAGAACTATTGTTCGTAATAGTAAAGATAGTCTATGGTTTAAAAAAAAATGAGGGTGGGGTACAAGGTGGTACGTGATGGCCTGAAAGTTGGAAAACACTCACGAACAAGTCTCCTCACAGCTTTCTAGAATAACTCCCCCCAGTATGACTGAAAGCATAACTCAAAGAGCCCGTTCTTCAACTCACAAATTTCCTTGAAGTATGGTGTTTTATTTAAGCCATGCACATCTCACTTTCTACATCATGATATATTCATGTTTGTTTTAGTATTAAGATAATGTTTTTAATTCCTAACTGGCTCCCCCTAAAATGGACTTGCCTAAGAGGTGCCACATTACTCCCTCAGCACATGGGGGTGTATGTTTTCCAGCTTGAGAAGCTTTGTGATAGAGCAGTCATCCAACCCAGGTGATTCACTGGAACACTGACATTGAGGGAAGACGAATGAGTAGTCTGTAGCCAGAAGACCTACTGCTTAGGGGGGCAGTGGCGGGAGGGGGGGCGACTTTAGGCTGTATGATGCAGGCTGCCTCCTCTCCACTTCTTACTCCCCAAAATGAGGCAGTAGGGCGGGTTGGTCACCACCCTCCCTCTGTAAGGCACCCACATCCGGGGCTTCCTGGTCAGCTTCGGCTTCCGGTTCTGCTCCAGCTCCGGAGTTCTTGCGTGGCATTTCCACCAGGGGGAGCCCCTGCAGGTCTTCCTCCCTCTGACCGAGAGCTGGGGCCTCTTCTGGCCATCTCACCAACCCATTGGCTTCCTCCATGTGACCAGCTCTGTAAGACCATCGAGGCTCATGGCAACGGATGCACCAGAACTGGAGGCAGATGAAGGCTAAGACGGCTGTGAAGCAGGCCAGCAGAATGGCCATCAAGACCCAAAGGGAGATTTGGGGGTCCACCAGGGAGCTTCCAGCAGCCAGTGGACTCTTATCCAGGGTGTGGAACATGGTGCAGTAGTGCCTGTAGGGGAATGCAGCCTTCTTACAGCTGATGCACAGGAAGTAGAGAGTGGAAGGGGCGAGGTGTTCCAGCACCACGGAGCTGATAGATCGAGGCACCTTCTCCTCGTGGTGGAAGCTGTAGCGAAGATAGCCAGAGAAGATGCTGTTCCAATTGGGCCTATACATAATATGGTAATAGTCCTCCAGGCAGGGCTCCGAGGACGACCAGGAAATGATGGCTCCCGTATAAGAAACGTTCCCAACCTCGATGTTCATCCTGATTCTGAAATCAGAATCAAAGTGAAGAGTAACTTATCCCCTTATTTAAGTACTTATTTATCATAATCATAGCTGCCATTTATTGAGCATTCCAGATGAGCACTGATATTGCCCCATTTTACAAAGAAATGGGAGTCAAGAGGTGACATTACTTAGCTAGGCATAGCTAAGAAATGGCAGAACAAAAGTTCAAATCAGGTTTGTCTCATACCAAAGCTGGAGACCTTCAGGCTGAAAAAGATGCACCCACATCCCCTAGCCTCATGCTGCCCTGGCTCAGATCCTTTAAATACAACATTGTTCCCAGCCCTGGAAAAAGAGAAGAAGAAAGGCAATAAAAGGAGAAATCAGTACAAACTCAGAGTCCCCATGTTAGTTACCACAGGTCTGTGACCTCCAAGTCAGGCAATTGTTTCACCTAAAATTTCCTTTCTGGACCTCTGGCTTCTCCAAGTGCTGTGAGGTCAGTCATCTAGAACATTCTGCCCACTGCTTTTTTAGCCTCCCAGTTCTGTTGCTCATGGCAGGAGGAAATTTGCTTTGTCACTCATTGGTAACTGATTTCTCCCCAAAGCCTCTGCTCATAGTTTGTTTGTTCAAAACCAGAGGAACCCAGGAAATTAGTTTCCTAGGTCAAGATAATCAGCTCCCGATACAAGCATAACTGCTATTTAGTACTACTGTACTGTGAGCGTTAATAATGGTGATAACCTCCAACAGTTAGCTAGCAGTTGCTGCGTCACAGGTCATGCTAGTTGCTTGGCATACAATAATAAATTTCATTTATTTTTCATTGCACCCTCCGAGCTAGATCCCCCTTTTACAGATGAGCAATCTGAGGTCACTCAGTTAATAAGTACAAGACTCAAAGCTACTTTACCGCCAGATTTCCACATGCAGGGCTGCTGGGTTTAGCAATACAATGTTATCGCAAAACGAGGTGCTGGTGCTAAGACCCACTTGCTGTTTTTCCAGACAAATCAAATGAGCCCTCTTCAGATGGCCAGCCCTCTCGCTTTGGTAAGAGAGCACCATCTTTAAGCTTCTTAGTTTCTCTTTAATTCCCTTTGAGAGATACAGTTCCCCTCCACTGAATTTCCCCTGAGCTAAAATTCAGGCACAGCCGTATTCAACCTGTGCCTGCTCATGTACAGGTCTCACGCAGCTCTGTTCTCTGCCCCTCCTCTCTCACACGAAATACAGGTTTTATTTTAGATTGTGGTGACATAGTAAAGAAACAGTCGATCCGACTTTAACCTGAATTGGATATTACGCCAAACTGATTTCTCTTATGAGCTGTTCTCTCTCCTTCCTGCCTCCCTCCAACCTTCTGTTTTCGTGCGCGTATTCCTAGAGTAGTGGAGGTGCAGAAAGACGCACAGCACTGAGTGATTTTCCGATCCTTGTTTTTCTTCTCTAAGGATGACAGTGAACTGAGATGCTCAGGAAGGGGAATAGTTCCTTTCTGTTTGGCTGGAAATTTCTTCCCAGAGAAATAGGTAATGAAAGGGACGAGACAGATGTGCTCAGATCCCTCCAGGCAAGGTCATTGCAAAGGAGACAGAGTATTTGTGCCCCTTCTCATACACTCCCTCCGCTCCACCCCAGCACCCCACACATCCCTATAAATATGCTTCTGACTACAATGAAAAAAGATCTTAATTCATTTACTTATGATACAGAAGCAACGGCCTTTGTAAACCCCTTCCATCCGGAGTGATCAGGAATCCCATTTCTTGTCATGAATCAGTTCTCCTATTTGCCTCGTATCTGCCACTGGCTGTCTTTGCACACTGAGTTCCCTACAGCAGACATTTTTAAGAGCTTTCTGTGAAGATGCTAGCAGCATCCTCAGCTTTTAGGACCAAGTCAGTTTCCCTTATTTTTCTTCCTCTGCTTCTGTTTCTAAATTTCCCCAGTTTTTAGCTATTCATATTACCATTGCCTGGCCCTCCTCCAAGCAGAGTGTGAAAGGAAAAGCCATTTCCATTTCCAAGAAGAGCCATTTGTGTCCCTTACCTGATGCTTGTAGTGGATCTGGTTAATGATGGATCTGGGTAGAGCGCAGCTCTCAGAGGAAGAGTGGACCAAAGCTGTCAGAATGGTGCCTTCTCCCCTCCTGTGCTCTGGGCTCTCCTTGGTGTCTCTCTCGCCACTGTCTGAGTAATCCCACTGTCGCCCCCAACGCTCACATTATTCATTTCTTCAGATCAGCATCATTCACCATGGCAACCAGCATGCATCTGTACGCACGATGCTGTCAGGGACCAGTCTGGAAAGGCTTTTGCCCAGTGAGAGGAGCTCTCATCCCTTTGGCTGAAAAAAGGCAAACAGTCTCCTGCAAACTCATCCTCAGAATGGTGCTAATTCTTCCAAGGCTCCTAAATTTTCTCTCTAATTGGCTAGTTATCTTTTTCTTTTTGCCCCCTCTAGACCCTCTTTGGACAATGGTTTCAAATGCAAAGATGCCCTTCTCAGTTATCCCACAACTAAAACAGTAATATCATCCTCATCCCCTCCTACCCGCTCCCCCCTCAAATTCTGCCTTGCCTCCTACCCACCCTTAGGTCCTCTTTTTTCTTTATTCTTGTCTCCTGTGGCACTAGTCAAGACTCTTTATTTTCTGAACCTCAATTCCATCATCTCTAAATCTGTGGGTTTGGGCGAGATCAGGACGGCAGATAGAATATTTGAATACTACTTCTGCCTAGTCCTGAACCCGTGTCAGGCTTGCTAAACTATCATGGCACTTGTGCCGTGGGGGTTTGAGTGTCCCCCCAAAATTCAGGTCCACCCAGAACCTCAGAATGTGACCTTATTTGGAAATAGACTCTTTTTGGATTTAATTAGTTAAGGATCTCGAAATGATATCATCCTGGATTTAGGAGAAGCCCTAAATCCAGTGACTGGTGTCCTTATAAGAGGAAGGAGAGGGAGATTTGCACACAGAGGGATACAAAGGGAAGAAGCCATGTGAAGACAAAGAAAGAGACTAGAGTGCTGCTGCCATAAGCCAAGGAATGCCAGGAGCCACCAGGAGCTGGAGGATGCAAGGAAGGATGCTCCCCTAGAGCCTGCAGAGGGGCCGTGGCCTTGCTAGCACCTTGATTCCAGGCTTCTGGGCTCCACAACTGTGAGATAAATGTCTCTTGTTTTAAGCCACCACATTTGTGGTAACTTGTTCTGCAGCCCTAGGAAACTAATACAGCAGTCCTTCCAACTGGGCTCAGAAACACAGCCTCAGAGTCCTTCTCAACACAGGCATCCCAAGAAGCTGCTTAACCACTCAATCAGTTGGAGTTGACACCAGAAATGGAAACTGTTTACTGTTCCTGGGTTGGATGATCCCCAAAGTTCCTTTTCTTTCAAGAATCCTGACTTTGCTTCCTCGCCTGTTTCCATTTCCCATAAAGGTTTATCTGCCTCTGAAATTCCACCCCTTCCTGTTCCCCTCAGCCTTAAAATAACATGTTGCCACCGTTCCGTTGGGGAGACTCCAGAGCGTGTCTGAAATAGAGAATAAAGTTCAGCCACCAAGTTTGTGGTCATTTGTTACGGCGCCCCTCGGTCGGATCGATTTAGACCTGAATTATTTTACACAAATGATGTGTTTTAAAAAGTCAGCCTTTTTCTTCTTGGTTCTTGGTCAGAGTATCCACGTGAACCTAGGAAAATCTCCCTGTGATAATCAGAAAGTTATGGGGCGTTGCCTGGTGAGCCAGAGACCCTCCCCGGGCCAGGGCTCTCTGTGCGCCTTGGAGTCTCGGGATGTCCGTCGTCCTCGATTAGACACTTGTTCCGTGGCTTTCCTGCGGCGTTTGGCCTTTCCAGGGGCCTGTCTGTGATCTGCTGGAATGCGTGCTGATGATGACTCCCTGCAGAGCGTAAAAGCATCCTCCCCACAGAAAGGCCAGGGCAGCAGTTTGCAGGTGCCTTTTGAAAAGGTTATTTTGAGGGGAATAAAAATACCAGAGTTAGGGGCCTGTGGAGTGACGAGACAGAACTGAAGCCTTTGCCACCGAAAGTGGGAATTTATTTTTAATCCTCCTGGATGCCATTTTGACACTGAGCTTTTTATTTGAGAAGTCGAGACGCTCAGAGAACACGAGGCCTAGAACTTCTCTTGTCTCACAGATTCCAGGAGAAGGGATGGCGTTCCTCAGGCTGCGCACCTGATTAGTGGCACAGTCAGGAGTGGAAACCGAGTCCCTGACTCCGAGTCCAGGGCTTGTCCTGCTCCTCTGGGCTGTCACCATTCACCAGCAGCACCCAGAGGAGCCAGTGCAGCCCTTGGTGAATGAGACAGATCCCCTGGGGACACTTGCTCAGGAGATGGCACCCCAGCCCAGCCCACTCTTTGTCCTCAATCAGGAAGAACCCTTCTGTGGGATCCAAGTTGTAGCCTCTTCAGCTGTCGGGCCAGGAGGTGCCTGGTTGGTTTACACCAGTGATAAATTACTGCCAGAGGACATCAGCCAAGAGCGGGGTCCCTGAGTCCTTCCTGCAGGTGGCAGTGAAGGAATGATGTCAGGGCACCCAGAGGAAGGTAGTGGTTCAGAGTGCAGGTCCTGATACCCCCAGACTGGGTTCACATCCTGCCTGTGTGGCCTTGGACAAATTCCCTGACTTTTCTGTGCCTTGATTAACTCTTCTGTAAAATGGGAATATCAATAATACCTGCCTTACAGCGTTGTTGCAGCAGAGAGATGAGCCCATCTCTGTGCAGTGCTGGGCTTAGGAGAAGCAGCTGTTATTACTAAGAACAGAAGGTCAGTGGCTCAGAGCCATTTCCTGAGTTGGTTGTAGCTTCATCCAGAGGCTGTAATGGGCAAGGTTGGCACCCTGGATGGTACTTTCTTCCCTTTATTTTTATTCTTAAAACAGCTTTATTTTTTAAAAAAAACATATATGCTTATTGTACATAAATTAAGGAATATAGAAAAGTTCAAAGATGACAGTAAAACTTGTACAGCTCAGAAATAACCACTAAGAACTTTTTGGTGCATTTTACATATGTTTTCTCGTTTTACCCATGGGGAACTCTTTGAGGTAGGCCCTCTTATCACCATTGTACAAAGGGAGAAACCGAGGCTCGGAGGGGTTCATTAACTTGACCGTGAGCACAGAGCGAGGTTGTGGCAGAGCAGGGCTCAAAGCCGAGGTCTGTTGGTCCAGAGCCTGAGCTCCCAGCTGGCCTCTCGGATGCGCTGCTGCTCTGCTCGTGCTGTTCTGCAGTCAACAATGGTCAACGAGAGCTCTTTGCCTTGTGTTACCTTCTCCGGAGAGGTAGAGACAGGACTTTGCTGTTTAGTGGATTCTAGGATGATGGGAACAGGCAAGGAACTTAAAGACCTCAGAGAGAGCATCCAGCCACCTGAATGTAGCCGGCAGAGAAAACATTAAATACGTTTGGAAAAATATGGCCAGCAAGTGTTTCCTCCTCTGGAGTCTGGAGTCCAAGTACCCCTGCCTAAGAGCTCTGTCACTCAGGGTTAGGGGTGACATTGAATCTAAAAAACCTTTAGCAACTGCTTCAGGATTCAAAATTTGCGTATGAGTCAAAACTTTAAAAATATTGTCTAAATAAATTATATAGAGTCTATCATAAAACCGCCTTCTGAGTGATAGAGATTGTGGCACAAATCATCCCTTAAATTATGCTAATAATTTCCCATTAATGTTTCGGTCTTTGGAAATTGTTGGTGTGATCTTGTGTTTGGTGTGGTCATCACTTGCTAAGTGATGCCCCTGTGAGTCAGGATTTGACCTTAGAAATTTATCCTACTCTGGCAGTGCCTTCCCCATTAGGTCATGGTCCATGGGACCGAGGACCCAGTGCTTTGCTGCAGCAAGCTGGGTACGTCACAGCTGGGGCCATTCCTGGGTGCCAGCACTTCCCACGTAGCCTGACCAAGGGAGTCTGTCTCAGCACTGAGGACATCACTAGCAGTGCCACCCCCCACCCCCTTCATGTCTGCGTGGTCCCACTCCCAGGCTACACAACATTACTTACCCACCAGTCTAGAAGAATTTTGGTCATTTGGCAGTGTGTACATAAGGCAGAATATCATCCTGTATTTCAGGCAAGTCTCTCACTTCATTTGGGCTTTCGATTCCTCCTCTGCTAAATGGGGATCACTGTGCCTGCCTTCCCTGGTCTAGTAGGCTGATAACGGCCCCCAAGATAGCAGGTCCTAATCCTGGAACCTGCAAATATTACCTTATTTGGAAAAAGGGCTTTGCAAATGTGATTAGGTAAAGGATCTTGAGATGGGCAGATTATCCTGGATTATCAGGATGGGTCCTAAATGCCATCACAAGTGTCCTGAGGAGAGGGAGGCAGAGGGAGGTGACATGCATACAGAGGAGAAGGCCAGATCTCAGCAGAGAGATCTGAAGATTGGAGTGATGCAGCCACAAGTCCAGGAATGCTGGCAGCCACCAGGAGCTGGAAGAGGCAAGGGATGGGTTGTCCCCTAGAGCATCTGGAGGGAGTGTGGCCCTGCTGATGCCTTAATTTTGGCCCAGTGATACTGACTTTGGATTATGGCTTCCAGAACTATGCAAGAATAAATTTCTGTTGTTTTAAGCCACCAGGTTTGTGGAAATTTGTAATAGCCACAGAGAACAAATATACCTGGGCAGTTATGAAGGAATTATGTAAAAACATTCATAAACAGAGAAACATTATACACTTACATATCATCATATGGTACAGATTATTTACAAAGTGATAGCATTGGTTTCCTCCAAAAATTTGGGCATCTCTAAGTATTATAGGGTTGATGTGGTGTCTCTGAACAAGGAAGGCTCGGTTCCTGTTCTCCGTCTTGCCTTCTCCAAAGGACTTTGTTAGTGAGACAAGAAAGAGAAGAGCATCATTTCTTGAGGTCTCTACAGCAACTCCCTTGGATCTTTCAGCCTCTGAGCTGAGCAGGCCAAGAAGGAAACCCACATATTGGAGACCCAGCCCTCTAGATCAGCAGATGTCAGTAAGGGACAGACAGACACATGAGCAGTTTTACCCACACCCTAGCGATGGATTTGAACCTGTCGCTCAGGAGTTATCAGTGCTTTAACCCATCATACCCTGTGATCTTTCCCAACAAGGACGGTCTTCCTGTTTTATTCATTTACCCGAGTCTTTATTTACCTGCAGTGGTTTCAGAGAGTTGGCCCGCAGCTCTCCAACCTGAATTAGGGAGCTGTGTTTATGTGCTGATGGTGTTCAAATTGCTCAAAGAACATTAGAGAAATTGTGACTAAAACAGGAAATTATAAACAGTTTTAATTCCCCTTGGGATCTGTGAAAACAGCAATTGTGATTCCAGAAAGCAGAGATGCAAATTGCTTGCAAATTCCGTTTGCTAAATAAATAGGCCGCATTGTTTGACGTGGCTGGCCTTGTTTACCATCTGGTGAGAGATGGAGGCCTTCTGACTAAAAGTCCATGTACAACACTTAAAAGTGGTTAAAATCGTAGCTTTTATGCTACAGATATTTCACCACAATTTTTTTTAAAGTCTATATACAGATACAGTGCCCAGGATCTGCAAGATCAAACTCACTCTATTTGTTCTCTCCTTAAAATAGTTTTGCCTTTTTCTAAAAAAATGCACATCTGTGTCTCACGTTAATATGGCTCTAATTCCTGAATCAAGATTGTTTATTTCTTCAGCTCTCATAAAGTTATCTGCTTTATGCAGTGTAGATTGAAACAAGCTTGATTTTAAGTGAGCCATCGTAAAAAAGATGCATAATTAGTTTCTAAAGGCAGGCCCAGAGTTGTAACCTGACTCAGTTAGTAGGACTGGTTCAGTGTAAGAGATTTGTAGCAAGTTTCCAGTGTCTCAAGTCCTGTTGCCTTCCTGTTTTTCTTTGCCAAACCTCAGAAAATGCCCAGGCTCCCATATTCCCACATTTTCTCAATAGGGCCCAGCCTCCTCCAGAGCCAGCAGGTCAGATGGGTGCCCTCCGGGGGTGCATGTGCGTGTTCTTTCCAGCATGCGTGTGCGTTTCCTCTTGCATGGGTGTGGTGTATCTTGGGGGTGGGAGGGGAGTGAGGGGAGTTTGTTGACTTAGGACAATTTTGAATTCTGCTCATTTCATGCTGGTCCTTCCTGAGCTTGGGCCATCAACTAAGGCCTAAACTTCTGGCCTAGACCAGAATCCAAGACCAATGAGGGGACGTCAACAAGAGGGCCCCTGTGTGCACTGAGCAGGTCTGTAAGGGGGATTTTTTGAAACCCCCTTAACAAGCATGGTAAAACAATTCCAAAATTATTCACCTCCTCTACCTAGAACTGGGGAGGGCTGCTGAGCAGTTTCCATCCACTGGAATACATTTTTATTTGTGCTTGCTTGGAAGTGCTAAGGGAATCTTGGTACTAGAAGCTCTTTGGGTGGGAGTGAGAGTTAAGAACACTGCTAAGAAGGATGAGCATCCAGGCAGATGGCATTGCAGCTTGAGCTTCTGAAGGGAGGTTAAGGGCATCTCTTCCAACCCTGAGCCCCAGGCAGGGTTCCTTTCTCTCAACTCTGTGCAGTGTTTCTCAGCCTCCACACGGACACTTGCAGTGGTGAGGGCCTCTACCCAGCACAGTCTGTTCTTGGACAGCCCTCATTGTTATAATATTGTCACTATTGAGCAAAATCTGCATTTTGGGTACATGCCATCTCCTGGTCCCAGCTGTGACCTTGGTCACATCCCCATGTGGGATAAAATTGTACCCTACGTATGTACTCCCCTCTCCACATTCAGAGACTCATGACTGTAGCCCAAGCTACTGGAAGAAATTTGACCAGGAAGCTGTGTTTTCTTAGTCTTTATTTACCGAATCATCAAACAAAGTAATATTAATGGCTGTCGTTGCAGTGAGTGCTTCCAGGATGCCAGGTACCATGCCCAGTGCTTTATATATGTTGTCTCATTTAAACCTCCAACAACCCTATGGGAGTTGATATTATTATCTTTACTTCGGGAAAACCAAGGCTTAGAGAGTTTAAGTAATTTGCTGTAGATCATCTAGCTAGTAAATTTATGGACCTGGGATTTGAACCTAGGTCCACCCACCCCGGAGCCTGTCCTGTAGACTCAGATAAAGCAAGAAAAGAAATCAGCAAAGTCAGGGACCAGCCCAGTGGTGTAGTGGTTAAGTGCAGCCCAGGCATGGGTTCAGATCCTGCGCACAGACCTACACACTGCTCATCAAGCCATGCTGCGGCAGCATCCCACATACAAAGTAGAGGAAGAGTGGCACAGATGTTAGCTCAGGGCCAATCTTCCCACCAAAAAAAAAAACCCAGAGAATCAGACAGGAAAAAAAGAAGCTGATTGCTTTATGTTCCCTTCAGGGATATCCTTTTGAAAGCTCCCTGCTGCTCAGTAATTCCTTTTATAGGATATTTGAAAGGAGAGAAGAAGAATGAGAAGGTAGTCCTGGCAGTTCATGAGCCTTGTCAGTGCCCCTCATGGCCGTGAGCACATCAGGTCACCATTCCCTCGTGCCTGTATAGGCTTGAGCTGCAGCCGTCTTTGGGAGAAAGTTCAAATCATGGTTTTGTTTTTAATCTTTGTAAACAAATGTTGGGAAGTAAATTAGGTTATGATATAGCCCAGTAGGGTTTTTTTTAATTTACTTTTTTATTGAGCTATAATCATATACACTAAAATACAGTGTCTTAATCAGTTCAGGCTGCTGTAACAGGAATACTGTAGACTGGGTGGCTTCACCAACGTTTTTATCACCTAGAAGCTGGGAAGTCCGAGATCATGGTGTCAGCAGATCGCATGTCTGGTGAGGGCCCACTTCCTGGTTTGCACGTAGGCTGCTTCTTATATCCTACATGATGGAGAGCAGAGAAGGAGGGAGCCAGCTCTCATTTGTCTTCTTACAAGGACGCTAATCTCATTCGTGAGGAATCCACCCTCATGACTTAATTACCTCCCAGAGGTCCCACCTCCTTCTGCCATCACAGTAGGGGTTAGGATTTCAACATTTGAATTTAGGGGGATACAACCATTCAGTTTGTAACGTATACAAAATCCTAAGTGTCCGTATAGTTTCCTGAGTTTTGGCAAATGTATGCATCGGTGTAGTCAGCCCAATCAACATGTAGGGCATTTCCGTCACCCAGAAAGTCCTCCCGGGCCCCTTTCTAGTCAGTCTCCTTCCCCAAGCAGAGGTAAGCTATGGCTTGTTTGGTGTTTGCTGTATACTCCTCCCTGCAAACAGATTAGGACTTTGATTACAGGGCCAGAACTCAGATGCTCTCTTATAGGAGAGTGACGCCTCCTATCATTTTGTGCTCTTGTCACCTCGCTCACCTCACCCTAGTCCCAGCCTGTTTGACAGGGTGGCCTGTTACAGAGACATGAAAATGGTTTGCTCCACACACAGTCGATTGTGTGGCGTGGCCTGGCCCCACGGTTGGCTAAATCAAACTCAACCATTCCTGTACTTCCAGGATTTGGTGAACATTGACTTCAGTGAACATCATGGTTTTAAGTGAGTTATGTTCCCCTCCTTACAGAAACAATTCCTCCCCCATAACATTGAGAATTCTCTAGTAACTGCATTAAGATATCCCTCCCCCGGGTTCAGGCAGAGTCTACTGTGACAGCCCATCAGCGTTGCATGCGGACGCTGCACTTTCTCACGTTCCAGGCCTCCCGTATGCAGGCATTAGCTTACCAAACCGGCTATATTCAACCTGCTGGAGGGGTGGGTGTTCTGATTCCTCACGAATCCGTGTTATTAGTGAGGACTCTACTTGTGTTCTTCATGGATCCTTGTTACTAGAGGGGACTATAATGGTGATGCTTGTTTTGTAAAATTTAGAATCATTTGTATTTGGTAGAACATACTTAACGCAAAACCTGATCTGAACATAATTTAATCTTCCCTCGATGGCTCCAAAGGTAGTTGAGAAGCCTTCAGTCCTTGGAAATCATCATTACAGTTCCTATTCAATTCATGTAGAATTTCTAGTTAGCCAACAAGTAGAGAATTTCAGCTAATGCAAGATCAGATGTGGTCTTCCCATATTTGCATGTTCCGTTTTACAAGATTTTTCCAATTCCAGGTAGGAAAACTACACTCAGAACTAAGTTTGGAAATGAAACCTTATGTAAACTCTGTCCAGTTCTTCAGATAAGAATTTACCTTCCAAAATCTGCCGTTTTAGGTAGAGGTTAAAAACACAGGCGTTGGAATCAGACCTACCTGGGTTCAGATCAGTTACCTATGAACTGTGTGACCCTGAGCAAGCCACTTACCACCTTGACCCTCAGTTTCCTCATCTGTGAAACGGGGCTAAGAATTGTCTGTGTCCGTATGTTTGTTGTGTGGATTAAATGAGAATACACAGGGAGGGCTTCACAAAGCCTGGCACGAGGTGCTCCATAAGTGGCAGCATTTCAAAGACAAAGTCAATGATAATTTTATAGTCTCATCAACCAGATGAGACCAATTTATGGCTCTATATTTTGGTTATATGTTCTCAGACAGAAAGAGATCTTAAAGAGGTTCTGCTAATTCAGTGAAGGTATCTCATGGGGTCCCGGGGACAATGGAGGTCGCCAGTCAGTGGCCAGGTCTCTGAGCCCCCAACCAGCACCCACACAGAACAGCTCTGCTTTTGTCTGTTTCACATACTAGTTTCCATGACATCTTTCCTTTGGACCACTACTTGGAAAGTTATGAAACCACTGATTTAGTCCATCCCGCTCATTTCATTGATGAAGAAATGGGGGCTCAGAAAACCTAAGTGATTTCCCATGCCCGCAGCAGAGGTCTTCTGACACCCAGCCCTGTTCGGTCCCAAGACCCCACCCTGTTATAGATGGAGAAATCTAAAAGTAGAAAGAAGACAATGTTGAATCAGCTTCTGAGTTTTCACATGTTCTTCCAGCCAGTTCCTACTACCAAAAATGCCTCTAGAGAAAGAAAATCATCTGTTTTACCCCCACCCCATGGCTCAATTTGTGAAAGTCCTGGTTTGTGGAGTGACAGTGGTGGGTGGCAGGAATCTCTGTAAAAAAGATATTCTCCTGGAGGTCTTTTGTCCTCTTGTGCCACAGAATCACTGCTCCATCTGGCGACCATTGCTCCATTCTGTGGTCACTGACCACACCTCTCTCCATGGCTAGCATCTTGCAACCATATTCACAGGGGTCCCCAGTAAGAGAGTGCAGGTGACATCAGGTTTCCATCCCTTCTGTCAGAGAAATATCTCCCACCAGGACTCCCCCCAGCATCCATTTGGTACTCAGTCTCTTACTTTACCACAATCTCTGTTTTCCAGCCTCTCAACATTGCCTACAGCCACATCTACAGCTCCTACAGAAACTTCGTGGGGCCTCCTCATTTCAAGACCATCTGCAGGCTCCTGGGTTACCAGGGCATCGCTGTGGTCATGGAAGAACTGCTGAAGATCGTCAAGAGCTTGGTAAGAAGGGGCCTCAGTGAGGCCTGGGATGCGCCCAGGTGGGGTTGATAGGAACAAGATCTGCTTTCACTTTTTTTTTTGGTTTGTTTTTTTGGTGAGGAAGATTTGCTCTGAGCTCACATCTGTTGCCAATCTTCTTCTTTTTTTGCTTAAGGAAGATTAGCCCTGAGCTAACATCTGTGCCAGTCTTCCTCTATTTTGTATGTGGGTCGTCACTACAGCATGGCTGATGAGTAGTGTGGGTCCACACCTGAGACCTGAACCCATGAACCCTGGGCCACCAAAGCAGAGTGTGCCAGATTTAACCACTACACCACAGGGCCAGCCCCTGCTTTTACTTTTCGCCTGGCCTATAAAATCCAATTACAGGCACCTTGGGTTTGTCTGTAGGCCTCACCCAGGGAATCCTTTGCCTTTATCCCTCTGTTCCTCTTGCCTGTTGTCTGTAACGTTTCTGTGGACATTCTGACCCATGACTTTCCCTCTCAGTTTCTCAGCCTGAGCTCACTCCTTGTATTTGATAACTGAACTCAGCAATCTTGATTTTGACATTTAAGACCTACTAATGACTGCTCATGTTCCCCTCCTCTGCTTTGTTATCTGACTTGAGCATGGCAAATCCATGACACATGGGCTGTCATTCCTCCCTCCCATGCCCATGGCAGACATCTCTAATCAATCACCACACTTCTTCCCCGTGGGATTTCTTGCTAAATGCTGCTACCAATACTGCACTGGCCTCAAGGGAATTCTCTATCCCTTTGCCAACATTCTGTACCCACCCCAAGTATAGTCATCTGAACCTTCGTTTAATTTCCCAGAACACTCTTGAAGAAAGGCTGAAACATTTAAACAAGATTTCCCTGAAAATTTGAGATGACAAAAGAGAAATAAACAAAGTAATGTATAACCATGTCAGGATTAGCAAACAGGATTGACCTGCTAACTCCAGTCATCTGGTAGCAACTGTGTGGAACCAACGGTTGTTATGGATTGTGAAGCTAAATCCAGAGTTAAACAGGAAAATGTGGTAATTGATTAAAGATGTCTGCCTTGGACACAGGAGGGATGAATATGCCATGTATTGTCCATGCTTAAATTAGATAATGCATCTCAGTCTCCACAGCTCCCTGGCCCCATGTCATTTTAGCGCTTTATCTGGATCTTATGTAAGTACCCCAACCCCAGGAAGGACCCCATGCCTAGAAATTGCCCTCCTTGAAGTCCATAAGCCCAAAGGAGTAATGAGAGAGTGCTCTTTTCTGTCTTAGAAAGGCCCATTTTCCCTTATAAAGGGCAGTGGGCTGTCCCTCGCCTTTAGGGGAGAAGCTGCTCCCTCCTTCCAGGGAGCGGTACCTTACTGTCTTGGGCAGCTTGCTGGGGGCTTAAACAACACATGTTTATTTCTCACAGTTCTGGAGGCTGCAAGTCCAAAGGCAGGGTGCAACCATGGGCAGGTTCTGGTGGGGACGATCCTCCTGGTTCAGGCTGCCTTCTCACTGTGTCCTCACATGGCAGGGTACTAAGCCCATCAGGAGGGCTCCGCACTCCTGACCTAACTACCTCCAAATACCATCACATTGGGGATGAGGGTTTCAACATACGAATTTAGGGGGACACAAACATTCAGTCCGTAGCACTTCCCGCAGGTCCCAACAGAACCCCCTCCACCCCAGTAGCCCACATTCAGTCTGGAGATGCACAAATGCAGCAGCAGAGGATTATTTCACTCCTCGTGTGCTCTTGTTTTGTCAGCTCCAGGGCACCATTCTCCAGTACGTGAAAACGCTGATCGAGGTGATGCCCAAGATATGCCGCTTGCCCCGGCACGAGTACGGCTCCCCAGGTGGGTGATGGGGAAGCAGGGGCAGGGGTGGTGCTGGGAAAATCATCCAAACCCATCCCATGGTGGGAAGGGGCCTCTGGCCATCTGCCTTGGAGTGTCTGCTCCTCTAACGTCAGGGAGCTGGCAGAGCACTGGCTCTGCATCCTACCTCTGCCCCTGGCTAGGTAGCCTTGAGCCATTTCCAGTCCCTCTAGGCAATACTCTTCCATCAGTGAGGGTAAGTGATGCCTGCTGGGCCTGCCTCACAGGACTGCTGGAGACTGGAGGAAGATAGCAAATGGGAGAGCATTTAAATAATGAATAGAAGTTTACTTGTAAAAGTCTTCATTAGCTCAGCATCTCCAGGATTTCTTCCTCCGTTTGCCCAGTTAGGAGGAGGCAAGTGCCCAGGTGGTGGTACAAAGTGACATTTCTAAGGTGAGTCAGGAAACGGGAGTTTTTGCCACCCCGCTTCTGGGCAGAGAAATAATTCTTTCTTTCCCTGATAGTGAATGGAGCAGAGGCTGAATTTGGAGCCTGGGGAATGGGGAAAGATGGAGTCTATGAGTTTGGTACCTGGTGGTTTTTTTGTAAAACCACGATGTCAGATGCTAAGTCAGTGTGATTCAGAATAGGAAAGGGCTGGGGTCAAAAGCTCGGTTTTCAGTCCTGGCTGCCCCACTTACTAGCTGTGTGACTATGGGCATGCCACTTGCCCTCTCTGCGCCTCATCTGAAAACAGGGGTAATAGTAGCTAGTTCATGGTATTGTTATGAGTGTTAGATAGTGCTGATAAAGTGCTTAGCACAGTATCTAACACCTATAAACAAATATTAATTCCTGTTATTATTAGGAGTTAAGGCGACTTTTTAGAGGGACTAGGAAAGATTCAGGGCTGCTATTTGTGTGTGTGTGTGTTTTGGTTTGTTGCAAAAAATATTTGAGCCAGCCTCCTGAGCTTTCTGCCTACTGAGCCCTGAGAGAAGTCTCACCCCTGAGTCCCCATGTAGAGGGGTGTATGGTTTGGCCTTTGCAACCCCAGCGTCAGGTCCGGGGCTGTTCCTCATTTGGCACTCCCCATAAACCTGGCTGAGCTGTGTCCACTTCCCGCTGACCACCCCCTTCATCTTCCAGGGATCCTGGAGTTCTTCCACCACCAGCTGAAGGACATCATTGAGTACGCAGAGCTCAAAACAGACGTGTTCCAGAGCCTGAGGGAGGTGGGCAATGCCATCCTGTTCTGCCTGCTTATAGAGCAAGCTCTGGTGAGTTCTGATCCCAAAGGCATTGGCGTGTCTCCAGGCTGGAAGGGACCCACACCCCAACCAGATACTTGAGGCCCCTCTAGCGCACCCTGGCCCGGAGGCCCTGCAAGGCAGATTCATGTTCTTCCAGTGTGGGGCACGCAGTACTTCTCCGTTCCATCTTCAGACAGCTCCAACCTTTCGAACACTGGGAGGAACACAGACCCTGGAGTGAGACAGACCTGGGTTCCCATCCCAGCTCCACCTTCACTGGCTGTAGGATCTTGGTGACCCATCAGAGTCTTCGTTTTCTATCCACTCATTAAACAACTCCTCCTTGGCTGCCCTAGGCCAGGCACTGTGCTGGGGGATATAGACATAGCAGTGGCCAGTCCCTGCCTCGTGTCCTGTACAATAGAGGAGAGACCTGCACTGAACAAGTATTTGCAAAGAAATGATGTGTCTACACTCACAGCAAGTGCTATGAGGGACCAGTGCAGGGTCCAGCAGGAGCATAAAACCAAGAACCTGGCACGGTCTTGGGGGTGAGGGAGGTGACCTGGAGAATGACCAGGAATCCGCCTGGTGAGCAAGCAGGACAGCTGTTCCAGGCTGAGGGAAGAGGGTGTAGTGCCATCTTCCTTTGTTGTGATGGGAGACTGATTCTGCCCTTCGGGGTAGTTTAAAGGCTGAAAGGAGGTCACACACGTAAAGTGCCCGCAGTAAGAACTAAACAATTGGTCGTAGTTATCATAATGAGCAAAAGCTTGCCTCCCTGTGCTTCCACCTCTCAGGACCACACAGAACTAGCACACTTTTTCCGACCTGACTGTTCGCCTGTATCCGCCAGCGCTCAAGGTTTATGCACAGAGGGTGCGTCCTCCACATTCTTCCCAGTGTGCTCAGTTTGTCTCTGCTCTTCTCCATGTGTGGTGTCCTTAGGTGGGCCCAGTCCTACAGGCATGGGGTAACTGGTACAGCCTGAGCGGTGGCAGGAAATAAAGAGAGATCTTGCCCTGGGGAGGCCGAATCCTCAGGCGCAGCGGGACTGTCTTCTGGCATCCATTCCTGCATTGGTCTCTCCATATGCTCATTCAGCAAGAGGGCGTTGAGAACCCACTCGTTACCTGGCGCAGTTCTAGGTTGTGGGCAAATGGCTGTGAATAAGAGAGACACATTCTTACCGTTTTTATTCCGGAGAGGGAGACGACTGAAGAAGTGTACAACCAAAGACTGCGAATTCAGCTGCTGGTCCTTGCTATGGAGGAATAAACAGGGAAATAGGATGGGGAGGGATGGGTGCCAGGAGGGATGTGCTATCTTTGGAGAGGATGGAGCTTGATGTTGTAGAAACAGAAAGAACCACACAGTGAGCTGGAGTGAAGAGGCAAAGGGACCAGGTAGGACTGAGGAGGGAGAGGCAGGTGGCCGCAGCCCCGGGGCTTGTGAGCCACTGCAGGAAGCCATTGAAGCGCTGTGAGATGGGGGGGGAAGGTGGGAGAAGGCATCTGATTTACTCTTTTTAAAGGCCCTTTTTGCCATTGGGAGAAGAATCAACTGGACGGTTAATGAAGGCCGAGGCTGTGTGCACTTGTCCAGTCCAGGGATCATCTTGGAGGCAGGAAGCACGTGGAGAGGGAAGGGAAAAGAAAGGAATTAGGAAGGAGATGGAACAAAAGTAGAGAGAGATGGGAAGGAAGTGATAATAGCAAGAGCTCAGAATAAGAGCCCCAGAAGATTCTTGCCTCTCATTGTCTGTGACCTGCAGTGAGCTGTTCACTCCATGCTTCGGGGTCCCCATCTCTGCAACAAGGGATGTGTACCCAGTGCTCTCGCAGACCCTTCCCACCAGAGCCTCTGAAATGCGCACTGTTTTACTCATCCTTTGTAAGGAGTAATTGCCTTTCTGTTCCCCTTCAAATGGACTCTCGAGACAGCTCAGTGTTCCGCTTTATGGTGACAGGTTTTTAACATGGTTCAGTGGGTCTGGGTTGCTATGGCAACTGAGCCTTCAGAAGTCACAGGGATAAGGAAGAAACGTTGCTCTGCTCCAGGCCTCAGGAAGATGAAGAGAAGCTTCAGGGGCTCCAGAAGGGTGGAGGTGGGAGAGGACGGCCATGAGGCCTCAGTGCTGACGTGTCTTCTGTTAGCACCTCCTCTCAAGAGGAGCTGGGACAGTGTCGCTTGTGCAGACCCCAAGAGGCAGATTATTGATGGGGCCACAGGAAAGGAGAAATTTTTCCCAAGCATCCCTGCCTGGGTGTTCGCTTGCATATATCACTGAGGACAACAGGATACTCAGGATCAAAGACCTTCAGAGCTGAGGGAGGGAGACCCCAACAGTATATGTGTTCCAACCTCCTGCATTCGTAAGTGAGGAAATAGAGAACCAGAGAGGGGAGCAACTCTTGGGGTCACACAGCACATCAGCAGCAGAGGGGGAAGAATGACAGCATAGGTTTCCAGTACTGATCCCAGCCCTGGGCAGAGGGTAAGACACATAGCAAGGATCAGGGCTCCCCAAAGCTGTGTGCTATGCTTTCTGCTTAGACAAGTGGGGCTAATCCCCAGGCTAAGATGATGCTTTCTGAGTTTAGAATGAGGCGTGAGCTTTCTGGAGCCTTTTGGTTTATGAAGCTGAAATAAAATAAATATTTAAATGACATAACAATCGTTCTCATTAAAGAGGAGTACTAATAGGAAAAAAAAGAAAGCAAGGAGGAAAGGGAGGGGAGGGGGGAGGAAATAAGGAAAGAAGTAAGCATTAATGGCCATCCATAGGGAAAGGGCTATTTCAACTGGAACATCCATTCTTATAGGAGGACTCGGAAGCAGTTAAAAAGAATAAGGTACTAGAGGAGCTTTGCACATACTAACATAGAAAATAGTGAAAGACGTAATGTTGAGTGAAAAAAAGCAAGTCCTAGGACTAGATACACATTGTGATGCCATACATGTAAAATAAACAAATAAAAAATAAAACTCACAAAATAACCCTGCATTTGGGGCCAGCCCCGTGGCCTAGTGGTTAAGTTCACACTCTCCGCTTCCACGGCCCAGGGTTTCACCGATTTAGATCCTGGCTGCGGACAAGGCAGCGCTCATCAGGCCATGTTGAGGGGGTATCGCACATGCCACAACTAGAAGGATCCATAAGTAAAATATACAACTATGTACTGGAGGGATTTGGGGAGAAAAAGCAGAAAAAAAAGAAAGAAGATTGGCAACAGTTGTTAGCTCAGGTGCCAATCTTTAAAAAAAACAAACACTGCATTGAAAAAAATTTTAGAGAAAAACGTACCAAATAATTCAGTCATTGTCTCCAGGTTCAGGGAGGGAACTAGGATTAGAGGTCCACAGGGACTTTCGCTTTGTCTGGAATGTCTGATATTTTAGAAGGAAAGTATATTCACGTGAGGTCACATGTCCCTTAATGATGGTAATGCGTTCTGAGAAATGCATCGTTAGGCAATTTCTTCATTATACGAACATCATAGAGTGCACGTACACAAACCTAGATGGTATCGCCTCCTACACACCTAGGCTGTATGATACTAATCTTATGGGACCATTGTCATATATGTCATCTGTCATTGATCGAAATGTCGTTATGCAGTGCATAACTATATTATTATTGAACTAAAAATGAATTTAAAAAATAGAAGTAGTGTATAATAGCTTTAGAAAAACTGTAAGGATACCGAAAAGTACAAAGTGAGAAGTCTTTTGCCCATTTTTCTCCTATGTCATCTTTTTCTAATAGATTTGCAGGGTTCTTTCTGGTTGTGGGTTCCATAGAGATGTATATGCTATGAATACCTTCTCTCATTCTGTGGCTTGCCTTTTTGTTTTTAACAGGGATTATTAATATGTCATTAACTTGTAAGTGGAGGGAATATAAATTGAAAAGGTTGATTACTTGGGCAAAAGTATATTTTTTTCTTTAAGTTAGGTGCTTATAAATGTTTCTCAGAATTCAGGGTGCAGTATTAGTACAGAAACCCATATACCTAGGAGCGGGTTGTTGGGTTGCTTCGTGTTTTTAATTAAGGTCTAGCATATATGCAGTAATATATGGAATATGCAGGATTCTCACTGCATAGACTAATCGAATTGTCTGTTTTACGTGGATGGACATTTGGGTTGTTTACAGAGTGCCACTGTTAGGAATAAAGACGTCGTGACTATCCTTGTACATTTCTTTTGGTAGATATATGCACTCATTTTTATTAGGTAAATTTACCTCATCGTGGAATGGCTGGGTCAATGTGTAGACATATGTTTACCTTCAGTAGATACTGCCAAACAATTTTACAAAGCAGTTGTACCCGTTTATTCTCCCATTCAGCAAAGTATGGAGTTAATGTCTTCGCATCCTCATGAACACTTGGATTTGTCCATCTTTTCAGTCATAGTTATTCTGGGGGATGTGTGGTGATATCTCCTTATGGCTTTGATTTCCCTGGTGACTGATGATGCTGGACCTTTTTCCATATGGCATTGCTATTTTGTCAGCCTCATTTGTGAAATGCTCTTCAATATTTTGCCTGTTTTTTAACTGAGTTATCTTTTTCTTATGGATTTGTAGGCATTATTGATATATTATGGAGCATGTATTGCAGATGTATATCTGTGGCCTGTCTTTTGATGAACAGAAGTTCCTAAGGCTTAGTGTATTTATCATTTTTTTCCCTGTATGGTTGGTGCTTTTTTGACTTGTTTAAAAAATCTTCGCTACTCTAAAGTCAGGAAGATATTTTATCTCTGAAAGTTTTAGAGTTTAGCCTTTCAAGACTTAACAGACCTTTATTCCCCTGGAATTGATGTTTGTGTTTGGTGGGAGGTAGAAACCCAGTTTTCTTTCTTTGCAAGTTGTCCCAGCACCACTGCCTGAGAAGACCACCTTCTCCCCTCTCTGCAGTGATCTGGTGTTTATCAAGCAACCACACAGTGTCTGGTCATGGCAGGCTCTTAAATATTTGTTGGGTCTAATCTGAAATGAATCAACATTTGTTAAGTATGTATTTAGAAGTCTGGTATGTTTTTAAAGGAATTCTGCTATTGACGACTAGTGTTTCCTCCACTGTCTCCTACCCTGAGAAATCATAAGGTTGTCGTCAGGGAAATACTCCACAGTCAGCAAGTTTTTCTTCAAATTTTGTGTGGTTTTCGGGCCATCAGTCCATTGTTTGTTATGCCACCACTCACCAGAGGAGGGCCCTATTCGTTCATGTGAGCAAGGGAGGGCCCGAGCCCCGGGGAAGGAGGCTGCCCTTCTGTCTGCATTTTACTGCAGGGCCTCCCGCCGAGGCCTTGAGTGTTCTCTGCCTTTGGCCCTGTTGTTTGTTTCTTCTCCCTTCCTTATAGTTGAGTGGGCCACGGTCACACTCTGGTCAATCATGAGAGCGTTACTTCTCTTACAGGAGGCGAGGAGAGTCTGGATCCTAACTCACAGAATCAAATGCTGTCAGATCTGGGAAAGCTGTCAGAGGCCATCCAGGGCACTGACATTTTGGGCCAGATAACCCTTTCTTGTTGGAGCCTGTCTTGTGCTTTGTAGGATGCTGAGCAGCATCTCTGGGCTCTACCCACCAGGTGCTGGTAGCACCCTCCCTAGTTGTGACAACCAAAAGTGTCTCCAGATATTGCCTAATATTCCTCCGGAGGACAGAACCTCCCCCTGTTGAGAACCACTGATCTAGTGCAGTTGCCCATTTTGCAGCTAGGAAACTGAGGCCCCAGAAAAGAGATGACCTTCCCAGGGTTACAGCTAGTGCGGGAGTTGGGGTGAGGACCAAAGGTCCTTATGGTCAGCATCCTCAGTGACAGAGAGCTGCTCCCTGAGCTCTGCACATTGCCATGTTGGTTTTTGTATTAGTTCCAGCTCCGCATGTGACCACCTCTATGTCCTGCTTCCTCTTTATAGTCCCTTTTCTTTATTTTTGCTTTTCTTATTGCATATCTGAAATAAATTCATTGCTTGAAACCCAGAAAAACAGAAAGAAAACAAAAGCCACATTGCTACACTAAGATAACCACTGTTCACATTCCACAGGATATCCTTCCAGATGTTTTTATGTTCCAGCGTATTAATATTAATTTTTCTCATGTGTATATTTGCTTTAGTTTATTTGTTTAGTTATAAAAGTAATATTCACCAAACTGAGAGGAGTGGTTACCTCCATGGGGTATGAGCAGGGGCAGGAGACGGGGGTCTTCCACTTTTTACTTTACACTCTAAATTGTTGTTTGAATTTATTGCTTTTTTCCTTTAAGAAGAAATACTCACACACTTAACAAATGTAAACAATCCTGATGCTTGGGAAGTAAAAAGCAAGAGCCCAGCCTCCACCACCATCTCAGACCCTCCCTCCGTGTTCCCACCTCTACCAGATCCAGGGTTATTTTGCCCCTCACCCTGAGAAGAGACTCCTGCATGTCCCCAGGATGCGCATTCTGTCCCTGCACCCAGGCTCCTTGAGCAGCGCCCTTCCACCTTTGCATATGAGCATTTTCTCAGCCCAGACCCAGAGCCCCGTGGTGTCCTTGATAGAAAATGAGCCAGGCTTTGTAGAAAGGAGGTGACTCCCAGTAATACCTTTCCTTTCTGTGACTTTACAGTTTTTAATTATTTTTACCTCCTTTCAGACATGTCCTAATCTGCAAAACAAACGTGCTAGGCCTGTCAGCATGTCAGGTACCTGGCAAAGATGGTCAGACAGGTATGAGCTGTGGCCTCTGCAGACAGGACCGAGAGCCCCCATGGGCCAGGCAGTGTGTGAGACTCCAGGGCTCACAGATCGTTGATCACAGTCCCTTCCCTGATGGCGTCATTCACCGTCTATACCCTCAGTCTTCAGCATAGAGAGTTAACCCTCCAGGGGGTGGGCAGGATAATCTCAGAGCTTTTAACTATTTATTTACTAAAAAGAATAAGAAAGAAATTAAGCCTCCTGTTTATATTAACACACTTTGAAAATGACAGCTGTTCAGAATTGATAAAATAAATACTTGTCAGTTGAGATGTTTGCTCAGAATTTTACTGATGAAAGTGTATGGTCAGAAAAGTTTGGAGAGAGCCAGCCCTGGTGGCCTAGTGGTTAAAGTTCAGCACCCACTGCTTCGGCGGCCCGGGTGAGTTTCCCGGTCATGGAACCACACCACCCGTCTGTCAGTTGCCACACTGTGGCAGCGGCTCACAAAAAGAACTAGAAGGACTTACAACTAGAATATACAACCGTGTGCTAGGGCTTTGGGGAGAAAAAAAAAAAAGAGGAAGATGGGCAACAGATGTTAGCTCAGGGTGAATCTTTCCCTGCAAAAAAAAAAAAAAAATGGAGACCACCGGCCTAGGTCCACAACAACAGAATGAAAAATGGCCTAAAACAAGAATTGATCTGTGGGAACAGAGAGGAGAAGATGGTGGAAAGATTTCCTGGGTGAGGGTCATTTTTGTATCCTCCACACCTAACACAGGGCTCATTATCTATGGCCTAAATGAATGAGGGAGGCGCGTTTCAGCTCAGTCATAGATGATGAATAGAAGTGTACCTGGTTATCCTCTAAAATCTTCAAGATACTGCCGTTCAGTTTGAGACAGAATCACCTTTATCCAAAGCTACCTCAGTCCTTGAAACGTGCCATGCTCATTTCATTAGCCTTGCCAATAATCGCCAAGAAATAAGAGCTTGGTGATTCAATTCTGTGTTGATGACTTTCCTGTGAGGAATCCCAATGGGTAGAATGCCTTGTTTGCTTTACTGAGTGTTACTGTCCAGTGGACATCTCCGAACACTTGGGAGGGAGTGTCGGGGGTCTCAGCTGCGGCTGCTCATTAAAATCACACAGAAAGCTCCTAAAATACCCTGTTGTCTGAGCCCCATTCCACTCCAAGGAAAACAAAATCTATTTTTTTTTTTTGAGAAAGATTAGCTCTGAGCTAACATCTGCCACCAAGCCTCCTCATTTTTGCTGAGGAAGACTGGCCCTGAGCTAACATCTGTGCCTATCTTCCTCTACTTTATATGTGGGATGCCTGCCACAGCATGGCCTGACAAGTAGTGCATAAGTCCACACCCAGGATCCAAACCAGCAAACCCTGGGCCGCTGAAGCATAATGTGCAAACTTAACCACTGTGCCACCAGGCCAGCCCCAGAAAACAAAATCTTTATAAGTGGGCCCAGGCTTTTTAAAACCTCCACACTTGATTGTAATGTGCAGCCAGGTTGGAGAATCACTGATTGTCTCTTCTTGAACTAGTGTTTCCAGGGTTAGTCATTGATGTGTCCTTGTCACAATTCTTGCCATATCTGCAGACCACTGGTCCTGTTTATTTACATAATATTTTTATTAACTTACTTTTTTAACTTAAACTTATTTTAAGAGGAAACTTTATATCACTTCTCTTAAAAAATTCTCTCTTACTACCACTAGAAAGCAACCAGAATAATAAATTCAATCAAAATGAAGCAAAGTTGTAGGATTCCAGCTGTTGCCTGCCCAGCCCTCTGCAGCTGAGGCCTGCTTCCTCTCTCTGTTAAAAATGGGGATTAGCAAATGTTAGAGAGGTGTTAACTCGTGCTGGTTCCGTATGGAGACTTGTTCATTAAAGTTGTCAGAAAGATGGATAGGAAACGGAAGAGGAAATAACTGTCTCACAGTATGACTCACTGTCATTAAATACCATTTCCCTGTACCCCCAGTTCCCACCCTTTGGGACATGCCACCCTCGGAAGACATTGACATGCATTTGGAGGGAAAGGCAGAGCTACTTTCTAGGCAAGTTTCTTGGCTGTGGATCTCTCCCAGTTGACCAGACATGGTTCTGATCCAGAATAACAATTCTTTTTCCCCTGGACAATTCGAGGGGTGGGGGAAGGGGTGGAGGTGAGACATAGTCATGTGTAGCATTATTCCAGTGAGGCACAGATTGGTGGGAAAGACCACACGCTCAGAGAATGAGATAAGATTAAATTACTGATTTATTTGCCAGGGCTACAGAGAGCTCCTGGAAGTGAGGGGCCCACAGAGCAGGAGCAGATGGAGCATAGCTCAGCTGAGCTTTCTGCTGCACCTGGAGTCCCAAATGAGGGGCTGGAAGCTGCAGCTCATACTTTCTGTACAAAGAAAGGTCATGGTGGATGTGGGAAGCCTAATTTCCTGCCTGCTCCCCAGGCCCTGTATCCTTGGGGCTTAGCATCAGCATGCAGAAAACACTTACACTAACAAGTGATGTGCATCCATATAAGGAAAGGTTGGCAACGCTGGGCTCTCTGGCTAGGCCCTGTCCCCCGAGGCCCCTCCTGCTGGAAAACTGGAATGGGGATTCCTGTGGGTGCTCAACCTCAGGTTTTCCGCTCATTTCTCTGCATTCACTTGACAGAGATACTGCAGTAGTATTAACATTATTTATATTTTGTTGCTTCAAAACCCAGCACAAAATATTATTTAAGAAAATGTTGCTTTGAGATTGGTTTGATGATTCCTTTTAGGAAATCAGCTGAAAATAGTGCATAGTTTTTCATCTAGGAGCAGAGCCTAAAGGTAGTCTAATGCTGTTCTCCATGAATCTGACATGCGTAGGATCACGTGGACCCTGTTTTTTAAATTTGTATCCTGAATCTTTGTGGTATCCTTTAGCCTGGAGAAATCAAGTCCCCAGTTAGCCTCATAGACTAAGTGAGTTGGGAACTCTTGAGGTTTTGTGCTATTTGATGGGAATCCCTCGTGGTCCATCAGTTTTAAATTAAGAATAATATGAAAGAAACATTTTAAGACTGAAAGCGATGCCAAAATAAAATACTCGTCCCTGGTAGAATTCCGATGTAGCTTCCTTACAATGAAATTTTTTTGCATCCTGATGCCAAAAACCTCTTCACTTTTGCTTGCTATTTGACGAAGAGCAATTTTACAGAAGCTTTTGGTTCTTATTAATCATCTAATGATTACTTCTCCCATAACCATAATACCTTGGCGCTTGCCCTAAGCAATAGGAATGATAAGCATTAGTGTGGCACCTGGTAAGTGCACAAGTTACCAATTAGCAGTTGTCACTCATCAGCTCCTCCTTGGGAGGACCCTCTGCAGAAGCACACGGCAGTTCGCAAACGGGAATCACTGAGGTCCTTTTATAGAGCAATAGCTTCATATTCATACTGGAGAAAACTCATTATGGTTGGATCCTGGTTCCCAAAAAACATGTTTAAAAGAAACGTTTGAAGAATGACTGTATATCATATAATGTTAAGAAATGTAGGTGATCACAATACTGAGGTGACATAGAAGGATGTCTTTGTTCTTAGGAGTTGCATGTGGAAGTATTTAAGGCTGAAGAAATGCAGTGACTTCAACTTATTTTCACATGATTCAGTAAAACAGAAAGAGTCAAAGCAGATATGGCAGGTGTTCACTGTGACTCTAAATCAAGAGTATAAAGATGTTCACTGTTCTTTCAAATACTTTATATGTTTAATATTTTTCCTAACGTAAATTTGAAGGGGAAAAAGGAAACTTCATCATGGAACCTGGAAAGTTAAGAAGAAAAAGGATCACTGAGCAGACAAGGTCACGATGTATAAGGAGGAAGGAAAGTTAGGAGAGTTTTTGGTTTTTTCCAGCTACTTCTGTTAGTTGGTGAGATTTATTCTTGGTAACATATGCCCAGGAGCTACTTTTGACCTCATTTTTTAAATTTATAGAGGCATCTGCTAGCGCCAGACTCAGCCTCAACTCTCATGCTGCCCATCTCTTTGATGTACCAGCAGGCAATATCAGTTCAGGATCGTGGAACGCAGATGAAGCTAGGGAAGCCGGCCAGTCCAAATTAGAAGGGGGCCACGCGGGATTTGCGAGTGGTCCTGAGAGAACACCAGACACCGCTGTCGGCTGCCCTCTTCCCGTGGGCCAGGGTCGGCAGACTATACCTCTGTTTCAGGGTCTTCTAGAGAAAAAAAGAACCAATAATGCCTTCTTCCTGTGCTCAGTTTAAGAGGATTGTCTCAAGCCCAGCATCTTTGAGGGTTACTGCCTTTCCCTTCTTGCTAAAGGTGGAATTTGCTAATAGATAAAGCATTAGTGGATAAAATGACAGCTGATTTTTCAATATAGCAGTGAAAGGATCTTCATACAATTATAAATCAGATCATGTTACTCTCCCGCTTAAAGCTGACAGGTGGCTTCTCATTGTACTTAATGTTCTAACTCCCAACTTTGACCCGCAAGGCCCGGCGAATTCAGGCATGCCTTCTCCTCCAGCCCCGTCTCTTATTACCACCCTCTCCCTGGCTGTGCAGCCCAACCACACAGCAGACTGAAGGTCAGGTTACAGGTCGAGAAACTGAGGCACGCTGAAGATCTGCAGCAGGCCCAAGGTGTGTTTGGCTTCTACCCTAAGCTTGTTACATTTACCTCCTTGGTATTATAATTCAAGGGTCACCAAGAGGACCTCCCCCAAAACATATGCCTCCCTGCTACTTTCTCTCACGGTGTCTGAAAGTCTCCTCTTAAAGACTCACTGCATTGATTTGAAATGTTATCTGATCTTTAAAAGCCCCACTAAAGTGCAAAGCCTGCTGAGATGGGTTCGAGAAAGAGAATGCTGTGAGAGCATGTACTTTAGTGGATGTTCATTTATCAAATCATTTTGAACGGTAGGATGGTCACTCAGGAAAGGGTGTAGGGGCCAAAAAGACTCCTCCAGGCCAAAAACAACCAAAAACAGACCAAAGAAAAACATTAAAGTAGAAACTCTGCACCGCACGTGATGAGATGTTCGTAGTATACACGAAGTGATAAAAATAGATTACAGAGGAGTAGGTAAATTATATCCCATCCTTATTTTAAAATAGATGCTTCAGTGTTCTTTGCAAGGAAGAATGCAGCAGGATAAACCTGAAAGGTTATCAGAGATGACCCCTAGGTGATGGAATTATAAATTTTTTCCTTTTTAAAAAAAATTTATATTTTCTATTTTTTCAAAAATAAATATAAATCCTTAGCTAACAAAAAGAACAGGGCTAGAGTAGCAATTATAAAAACCTGTTTCCTGGATCTAATGTACTCTAATGTGCCTCTAGGTAACAAGACTATATTGTATACTTAAAAGCTGCGAAGAGAGTAGATCCTAAATGTTCTCACCACCACCACCACAACAAAGTGGTAATTGTGTGAGGGGAAGAGTGTATTAACTAGTCGTATTGTGGTAATCATTTCTCAACATATATGTGTATCAAATCATCACATTGTACATCTTAAACTTACACAATATTATAGGTCAATTATATCTCAATAACGCTGGAAAAAAGAACCCATATCTACTAAATTAACAGTTTTTCAAAGGATAGCCTTTGCCCAGAAAGTGAATTAAGTATTGGGTGCATTTCCAGAAGAAAATGACGAATGTCAAGTCAAATAATACACGTAAAGTAACTAAAATGTTGTTGTTGTTGATGGTCTTGGAAATCAAGGATAAAAAATTTGTAGCTTTAGTGCCACTTCCCCTTTTCTAGGCCAAGGCAGACATTAATAATCGATCCTGCTGAGCCCAAATGTGGTGCCAGACTTCTCTCCAAAAGCAACCACTGCCTCATAATCATGGTTGGTACATGAGATGACCCCAGGGCCAACACTAGCACATATGTTGCCTGCAGGCCAGTCATCAACAGGTATCCTTCCTCAAGATGGTTCACCTCCTGCTTTTGAAATATTATCATCGTATATTGATGATAATATTTTTTTTAAATAAAACTTTTTAAAGAACAAAATACAACTGCCAGAAAATGATTACATTATAAACAAGCCATCTCTCACATCTATATGTTTGGCTCCCTGTAGGATGGGATGCCCTTGGGCAGTACACCGTCCGCAGAAGCCATTCACAGCAGCCCTGGGTGATACTTTTTTGTCATCTCTGTTGGAAATCAATCCTCCTCCCCTAAAATAAACACAAACCCTGACAAGTTGGTATCCTTATCTCCCAGTGAAAGCAGAGTGGTCTGAGACCCCTGGACACTGCCCGATTGCCCTGACAGTCTAGCACTGGACTTTGTCCTGCTTTGGTATCTGGGAGGCAACTGAAATATCCACTTGCTCTTGGTCAGATGCACAGTCCAGCATAACAAGGCCATATAGCAAGGCATAGGACACTAACGATGTTATGAACCAGTCAGCTGTTTCCATTTCAAAGCAGCATGATGGAAGGAAGACCCTGGATCTTTGTTCCAATTAAAACTCAGACGTAATTCCATTTTTTGTTCCAGACCATGAATTTGCTGATTTCACATTCCAGTGATTTGCCATGAACAGAGCTCCCTGGGGCCTTTGCTGTTGTATTGGCCACATTGCAGGCCCAGCCTTTCCCTCCCAACACCCAGCATTTTGGGTGTGTAATCTAATGATTCTGAGGGAGATGTATTCTAGGGGACAGGGCCCGGTGGGCCTAAGAAGTAAGGGAAACTCAGATGGTGAGGACATTTACCACCCCACAGGTTCTAATTGGCTACGTAGAGTTTTAAAATCAACAGTCCCAAATTGAGACTTGCTACATGCCCAGGGGAATCCTCATGCCTTTGTCCCTCTCAGGAAAGATCAATGCTACATCCAGGGCTGTAAAACTCAGCAAGTGGAGCAGAATGAAAGAGCAGGGTAGGGCTGGATTTGGAAAAGATGATTGTCCTGTAGGCCCCGTGGCCCACTTACAGATCACGCCAGGCCTAGGTCAGCAAGAGAATCCTGAGAGGCCTCAGCTCCAGTTTTTCACCCATTTCTTCAATTAGTAAGAAGTATCGCGGTATTTACTTATACTATGCGTATTCCCAAAGAATGCACCGTGCCTTGCATTAAAGACATCGTGTCACTGAGTCTAGAGAGCGTTACACAGAACAGGACCAAAATGGTATCGAGGCGCAGAGGAGAAGGCAAGAGTGGGTCACATTGGGTCGTCTCGGCCTGATGTCAGGTTGATTCCAGGCGCTCTAATGGAAAGGGCGTATCTTTGGATTTGGAAACCCCGGGTTCCAGTCTTGCCTCTATACTTGATCGCTCTGAGACTCTGGAAAAGTGATTAAATCTCTGAGCCTTATTTTCCATACCCTAAAAAGGCTGGGCCTAAGGATCTACTTCCTAGAATCTTTGTATTAAATGGGGTAATGAATGTAAAGTCCCCAGAGCTTAATAGGTAGGCCCTCAGGTACCAGGAGTCCCCTTTCCTCCTCCGCCACAGCAAGGGGGCTTGGCCTCATCCCATAAGCCCCGAGAGCCTGGCTCCTGCCTGCCTTCTGCCCCACCAGCCACCCCTCACTCACAAGCTGAGCCAGTGACTTCCTGCTCTCTTCATAGCAGCCACCTTGACTTTGATCTTATCTCCCATCTATTTGCAGTTGTACCTTTCCTGCTCTTCAAAACCCTGCCCATCCTCTCAGGCCCATCTCAGAGCCATCCTTCCCTCATTCCCTCACTTCTCTTACGCAGCACACACTTTATCAAATGCCTGTTCTCTGCAAGGACCTTGGTGGCGCTTCTCCGAGCTCCGCATCCCCAGAGCCCTTTTTTGCCAACTTCTCTTGCACCTAGCGAGTCTGTTCTATTTCCCAGTCACAGGTGTCCTTGGCTGTCTTCCCCCACTGTAACGTCACTTCATTACAATCTAGTTTTTCCTGTCTTACCTGTCATTGTGTTTCCTGCAGCATCCAGGCCCCTCTGCAGCAGGTGGAGCACACCGTCCTTGTCTCTGTGTCTTGGGCGTGTCTGTCAGCTCCCAGAGCAAGCACTCAGTAGATGTTTGCTGAACTAAAGGAAGGAAGGAGGAGGTAGCACCGAATGCACAGGAGTAGCATTCTTCTCCACACTTAGCTCGAAAAGAGGCCTGTCATCCTGTTCAGGTTGTGTGTTGGTAGACATGGAAGTGCCCAGAATTTATCAGTCTCCCCTTGATCTCATGTGGCACTTTGCACCTTCTCTTTGGTCTCATAGAGGCAGAGGAATTGAAATATCTGGAAGGGTCTGGCCACCTTGAGAAGTGCCCACCCACACCTAGCCTGGCACTTGTGTATTTCCTCCCCCTGGAGTCAGTTTCCATCCTCCTGCTGATGATTCCCAAGTTGGGGTCCACTCCCCAGGCTCTGCGGGGCCCCAGACCTTATATATAGTTGCCTTTTAAGCATCTCTTGAATGTCTACAGACATCAGAAGTTCTCCTTGCCCAGACCTGATCTCAGATTCCTCCTGCCTGCATGCTCGCTGTGTCCTCTGAGCCCGTGAATGCTCAGCATGGACGTCATTCCCTTCTCTCTGCCCTCACAGCCAGTCTGTTATTGGGTCTCCCATTTCTGCTCCCCACTCTCCATCTCCTTTGCCACTACTCTGGGCCCTACTATCTCTTGCTTGGGCCATCCCAACACCCCTTTCATGCCCTGCCATCCTTTCTCTCTCACCTGCAACCAGAAGGTGAAACTGCAGGACTGATCATGCCATTTCTTTGATGGAACCATCAAGATAGCATCCAAGTGCCTAAGTGAGGTTTACAAGATCCTTGCTCATCTGCCTCCTGCTTATCCCTCCTTCCTTATCTCATCACCTTCCCCCAGCACTGATAGCTGCTGTCTGCCCCTCACCCATCGTGGTCCCTCTTGCTTTGGGGCCTTTGCACATGCTGTTCCCCCTCGCTTGTCCAACACTCACTCCTGGTTCAGGTCTGAGCCGAGCATTTCCTTCCCCAGAAAGCCTTCCCTATCATTCTCCCCAGAACCCTGGGCTGGTTGCCCCTCTTGTGTATTCCCATAGCCCCCATGCATACCCCAATTGTAGTATTGACTAGAAGTGCCCGTTTATTTGTTTTCCTCATCATCTTGGTAAGGACCGTGCATCAGGTCTCCCTCACTTAGTGTTTTATCCCTAGCACCTTGCAGGAGACTTGTGTGTAATAGATGCTTATTGTTTGTTGAATGAATAAATGACTTAATTACTGTTCAGGCTATAGCTTAGTCAGAATGAAAGTGTTCAAAATTCGGCATGTCCTTGTTTGATCTCTAGATAATGTTATACCTGGATTCTCCATATTCTTCTTGTTGGCCTCTCATATCAGACTAAATGCAGGGCCTGAGTATGGCCAGTCTCTCCGAGAAGACTCTCTCTCAATCAGTGTTTCCATGACATATGAAGCACTGCTCTGATTCTCCATCAGAAGCACAGACTTCAGGACCCTGGGCTGGGGCGAGATTAGACAGCTCAACGTGCAAACAGGTTGGTGGGCGCCCTGAATGAATAAGGGCTCTGATCAGTTTTTAAAAAGAAAACCTGTAGACTGAAGGGGCTTGGAAGAATCCTAGAAGGTGAAACTTGAATGTGTCTTTGAGGGATGGATAAGAATGAACGGAGAACTTTGGTTGGAGGATCAAGAAAGAAGGAATTTGTAGGTATAAAGTGACCACATGAGTGGTCTGGTTATTTACCGTGGAATCACAATGGCAGATCTTCAAAACTTTGTTGTCTGCGAAGAAATTGTTTACACAAATTCAGGATAGGAGTCACCTCTGGGAGTTGGGGAACAGAGGTTTCAGTAATTTCCTGTCTCTTCAGCTAGAAGATGAAGACTCTTCATTCTTCTTCAGACTGCATATATATGTCACAATTTTTTGTGTGTAAAGAATGTTAGTAGCTATGACTAGAAACCCACTAAACAAAGCAACAAATGATGTGATCCTATCAGATATGAGTGAGGGTAAAAAGTTTCTTAGGTGGTAAGATTTTAAGTAATTTTCTCCTGTTTCTGTTTGTGATAATTTTACCCTTTTTTTCATAACGTGTATGTATAATGACAGGGAAAAATATTTCAAGCTTTCCAAAGCTTGGACTGCATGGGCTGCCATGGAAATGCAGTGGGTGTGGAAGTGAGGTGGCCCCGGGTCTCCATATCAGCCCATCTGCTTCCTTATTGCTGGGTAGACCTGATGAGGAAACTGCACCTTTCTGAGCATCTCAACAGCCTTGCCATTGGGTTGGGGTCGTGAGAGCTACCTGCCTCACAGGATGCTCTGAAGCACAAAGCCGACAATGGGTAAAAAGCGCCTGGCACATAGTTAGTGCTCAGTAAACGCTCATTCCCCTCCATCCCTGAAGGACAGAGCGATTATGTTGTGACAGACTCTCAGTTCTACAGAAGGATCCTTAGAGACCATTTATTCCAATCTCTTCATTTTGTTCCGTTAAACTGATCTTAATTGCACTTGCTAACAAATCAAATAATCAGATGAGCTTATGATGAAAAACATCATTCTTGGCTCCACTGCACCTCTCCCCACCTGCATCCCAGTCCCCAAGGCAGCCTGTTTTAATGATTTCTGTTTTTGGTTCTTCCACTTGTTACCACCATAATGCTTAATAATATGAGGCTAAACTATTCCTCAATTAGCAACTGTAGACAATACTTACTGACTCCCTAGCTGGAAAGATGAGATTTTAGCTCATTTACATCTCTCCCCTCTCTTCCTCTCAGTATTGGATTATGTTACTTTTTACTTCTGTTGTTTTCTCATGTGATCATAGATAATACACTTACACCTCTGTTAGTTTGTTTGGTAACATTATTTAGTATCTTGACTCCTTTCCATGGAAGAGGAGGAAATTAACACTCCTGACTTCCGCTCCTGACGTTTAACACCTCCTGCTTCCTGTCAGCTACACTTTCACTTTTATATCGTCACAGCTGTAATTTTTGTAAGATTTGTATTTTGTTCCGCATCTTTGATTTCTCCTTAAGTGTAGCCTAAAAAACGGAAAACAAAAACAACTACCATTTGCATTATTAAACCTATGCAACTCTTGCTGGATCAAGTGGATTTTATTTCCTTCCCTCTGATTCCAGCATCTAGACCCCAAAAGCTCCTTATTTTAAAATTGAGAATTGGTTACTTTCAGAGTTTTTTTCAATTTTTTTAAATATATGTTCAATGTAGAAAATTTAGTAAATACATACTTGTGAAAAACGAAGGAAGAGAGAGAGGGATAGAAAATTAAAAACACCTGAAAATCTTACTACATGGGACATTTCTTTAAAATACTTCACACTGTTCATACAGAGCGATCAATAACATTGAAGAGAAAATACTTCCCTTAATGATAAGGGGAAACACCTAGGCTTCTTTAAGAAAACCCAAAATAGGAGAGATCCTGTTCTAAGTCTCGATTCCCTTCACACCACAGGCATTCAACTTTTATTCCACATACTTACCGAGCATCTACTCTGTCAGGCACTGTACTGACTATTGGGAATAAAATATGGTAAAAAATGGACACTGTCCCTACCTTCATGAAGGTTACATTCCAGTAGGGGGAGGTAGATATTAATCAGATAGTGACACGTAGGCATGTATAATACAGATTGAGTTCAACTACTGAAAAGGAAAAGAACTTGGTTCTTTGTGGACACATAGCAAAGGAACCTGCACATGCAGGGAGGTTGTACAGGAGTCCAGGAAGTCTTCCTGGAAGGAATGATGCTTTGAATTAAGATCTGAAGGAAGAGTGGACATTTGCTAAGCAAAGCGGGTAGAGGAAAGAGGTTAGACAGCATTCCAGAGAGAAGGCAGAAATTCTGTGATGTGTGCACAGATGGTGCATTCAAACAACAAAAAGCTGCCCCGGCTAGAGCAGAAAGAGCCAGGGGGCAAGTAGGGGACAAACCTACTCTCAGTGCACTTCACGGCTGGATAGGTTCCTGGGCAGAGTGGAAGGCAAAGTGTGGATCCTTTAAGATAGGGATTAGACAAGAGGGAGGTCAGCTATTGGCATAGGTGCCCACAATGGAAGCTTATGTGGATCCCCAACAGAAGCCTTTGTGTGCTCCAAACTGGACATTTTTGTCAGTCACAATGGCCTCATCTAACTAACGAATGCCAAACGAATACCTTCCACAAAAGGTGTTGCAGAGTGTACAGCCACCTCATTATGCAAATGGCCACATAGTTCATCCTCTGAGACCTGCCAGGCAAATGCTGTCCCACCTCTATTGGGAAACCACATTCTTCTCTCTTTCCTCACCTTCATCAACAAGTGGCATTACAAGGTAGGGAGCACACAGGAAGCATGCCAACAGGAAGAGACACCCCTCCCCCGCCCCACCTCCACCCAAGCCTCTGGTCCTGCAGTTTGCAAAACTGCGGTAAGAGGGTGGAGGGGGCAGTGCAGAGGGGGATAAATGGACCACTCTTGTTTCCCCCAAAAAATCTGAAGTGGAAGCTCATCGCGTAAAATGAATAAAGCAGCAGCATTGCTCTCCTTGTAGAGGACCGGAGCCTTCATCCCCTTTCTCCATCCCCTAAGTGGCTCCCAAGATCGATTTTACTCACATTAACAAAATAGAAAGTTGATAGTTCGTGCAATGGGCAACTTTTCTAGTAAGAAGACATTTCTAGGAGCAACTGAAATTTTTGAAGGAAAGATAAGAAAACTTGGCAGTGGAGCCTTGTGTACCAATCCTCTGCATGGGATGCTTCTGTAGTTCCTCATTAACTCAAAAGAAAAGCCAGACTCCATCCCATGCCTGTGAGGCCCCATGTGATCTAGTCCCTCCCTGCCATTGGGGCTTCAGACTGTGCTATGACTCCCTGCATCGTTATAGTTCAGTTTACTGTCCGCCCAGAGTTTGTGCACTGGAATGCTCTTACCTCATGTCTACATGGCTGGCTCCCTCACTTCATTCCATTCTCTGCGCAAGAATCTCCCCCTCAAAAATGTTTTCCCTAACCACTGTCTCAAGTAGAGCTTTCCCCACTCCCAGTCACTCTCTAGCTTGTCTGTTGTGTTTTATCACAATCTGAAATTTTCCAATTTGTTTACATGTTTTTGTTTGTCTCTGTCAACTAGAATGTAAATTCCATAAGTGCAAAGATCTAGTCTAACTTGTTCAACATCATATCTGCAAAGCCCAGAGCAGGGCCTGGTGCTCAATAAATGTTTGTTGGATGAATGGATGTAATAGCATTCTCATACTTGGAGGATAGTCATGTGGATAAATAAATTCATTTATTCATCTAAGAAACATATGGGATAACAAATAGTTGTTCATTTAATAAGTAATTATTGAGAAACTATTATATTCTAGGCACTGGGACTAAGCGGCAAAAATAGAAAAGGCGTCCCTACCCCTAAGAACATCATAGCATTGTGGTCAAGGTGGAGAGAATCAAGAGACATGAGGACTAATTGGTCATGGGAAGTGAAGAAGAGAGAGAAAATGAGCCCCAGGTTTTAGGCTTGGGCAGATGAGGAGGTGATTGTGCCCTTCTCTGAGGAAAGAAACCACAGGTGAGAAGGGAAGAAGGTCAGCTTTAGAAATGTTGAGCTGTGGAATATCCAAGTGGAGATAATCTAGCAAGGAGGTGGATGTCCAAGTCTGGAGCTTGAGAGAAGTCTGGCTGGAAATACAAAGTTGATGAATCAAAGGCAATGCTTGTAGTCTTGGGAGCAGGTAAGACAAACCAGGTAGAATAAAGTGAGGAGAAAAAGGAAACAAAGTGAGACCTTGGTGAAAACCAACATTTAAGGGCTAGTTAGAAGTCAAACCTGCTAAAGAGTCTAAAAAGAAGAAACTAAAATGATGGAAAACAGCAGAACTCATTGTCGTAGTAGCTGAGGAAGGACAGTGCCTAATAGAGTAGAGATGCCATAATAAGATGAGGACTGGAAGGTGTCCATTGAACTTGGTGACAGAGCAGTCCTTGGTAATGTTGGCCATTGCCGTTGCCATGATGCGATATAGCTAGAATGGTATTTCTGTTTGCTGTGGAGAGAAGTAAAGACTGGGAAATGGAGAAAGATGTAGAAAACTCTTGTAAGGAGCTCATCGCTGAAAGGAGGAGAGAGGAGTGCCTGAAGATACTGGCTAGAGAAACACATTCATTGATGCTCTGGAGCAGAACAAAGATCATGAAAGGAAACTACTGGGAGGCAGCCTTGGTGTAATACAAAATCAAACTTTCTAACCATTATCATTGTTCAAAAATGGATTGCGCTGCCTCCAGTTCTGTGCTGAGCTCTTGACTACTGGAGGTATCAAAGAATAGCCTGAATGTTATATTAAGAAAAGAATAAGATGTTAAATCAGTAATCTTGGCTTCTACCATAAGAATCTAGAGAAAGAAAAGTAAATTACACACAAAGCAGGCAGAAGGAAGGACATAATAAAGATAAAAACAGAAATCAGTAACATTGAAAACAGAAAAACTACAGAGAAATATGAATGAAACTAAAAGCTAGTTCTTTGGAAAAAATCAATAAAATTGATAAACCTCTAGCCAGACTGACCAAGAACAAAAAGAGAAGACACAAATTACCAATATCAGGAATGAAATAGGGACATCACTATAGATCCCACAGGCATCAAAAGGATAATAAAGATGTACGACAGACAACTCTGCCCATAAATTGGATGAAAGGAGCCAAGTCCTTGAGACACACAAACCCTCAAAAGTCACTCAGGAAAAGAATCAATGACCTGAATGGTCCTAATTCAGTACCATTAGTACCTAATGGTACTAAAGAAATTTTATACCTAGTTAAGGAAAAAAGAACTTCCCACAAAGAAAATTCTAGAGGCGGATGATTTCACTTGTGAATTCTACCAAACCTTTAAGGAAGAAATAATGCCAATTCTGCACAATCTCTTCAGAAAATAGGAAAGAGGGAAACTCTTCCCAGCTTATTTTATGAGGTCAGCATTATGTTAATACCAAAACCAAAAACATTTATAAACTGCAAATCAATGTCCCTAATGAAGATAGAGTAAAAATCCTCAACAACAACAAAAAAAATGGCAAATAAAATCCAGCGGTACTTAAAAAGGATAACACCTCACAACCAAGTGAGGTTTATCCCAAGAATGCAAGCCTGGTTCAACATTCAAAACTCAATCAATAGAACTCACCATATTAATAAAGAATAGCCTGAATGATTAATAAGCCAAGTCTTCAAGTCATGTGATGCGTCAAAGGATCTAACTTAGAGCAATGAGCAACAGGTTATTTGATTCACTGGTTAGGAGAGAAACAGCTTAATTAAGAAAGGGAAAATTTCCCCTCTAGCTAAGAGACTGAGAATTACAGTCAGTCAGATTAGGCAGGTCCCTCTGAAGAGTTCGCTTGTCCTCCCTCTGCTGTCCTCACTTCAAGGACTGATCTGTAGTAAGAAAGGAGGTTGGGGGTTCCCTTCTTGAGCAGCTGGCCTATAGATTTCTAGGATGATCATGTTCCACCCATGCCTGGGTAAAGAAAGCCAAGGACGCTCACAATCCTGATTTTTCTCAGATGCTTAGGATCCAAGAGTGTCAGAGTTGAATGAAGCCTGGATCTTACCTAATACAAATCCCAACAATTTAAAGAAGAAAAACCAAAACCCAGTAGAGGGTGGCTTCTCTAGGTCCCTGTCCCTAACCCTGTATTCTGAAATCCAGTGATCATGAGCTGGTCCTGGGGCACTAAGCCCATTAGACCATAGCCTCTAGGCCTGTCCTCCCCCAGACTTTTCCCTCCAACCTTTGTGATCTATGTTTGCTTTTAAGCTTGCTTTTGTGCATGACAAGTCACCATCAAAACCTGTCTGTCCTGGGTTTTAGTCCCTATTCTCTCACTAGGTGGAGTCTTGTGTGGGGAAAACCAACTAGACACGAGCCTTTTCACAGAATCATCCCGGATTAGTGGGCTGGAGGATTGGCCCAGCTACCTGCTTTGAACCCACAGGCCTCACAGTCAACCAGATAAACACAGTCTGGGGCCCATCATCTGTTTGATCCCACTGCCACTCATTTGAATTCTTCAACAAATTTCTTGTAAGATTATAATGAAAATGTATTATACTCATTATGTGCCAGGGACTACCCTAGGAGGCTAGGCATTCTCTCACTTAATCCTCACAACAACCCATTAAAATAGGTACTATTCTCATCCTCATTTTGCACATAAATAAATAGACTCAGAGAGGTTAAGCAACTTGCCTAAGATCCTTCAGCCAGTGAGTGAAAGAGCCAGGATTTGAACCCAGGTCTGGCTGATGCCAGTGCTCAAGTTTTTAGGAGTGAAAATTCTTCCTGGTTTAAAATGAAATTGATTTTCTCTTTGTTTCCCCCCATCTCTGTTTGCAGTCTCAGGAGGAAGTCTGTGATTTGCTCCATGCTGCACCCTTCCAGAACATCCTGCCTCGAGTCTACATCAAAGGTAAGAAAGCGCTAACAGCAGCTCAGTAGCCAACTTGAGTTTGAACCTCATGCTCACTTAGTCCTGGTAAACTCAGATCTCCAGTCAGAAAGGGGGAAGGTTAAAACTTTGGGCAGCCATTGAATAGTCAGAGGATGGTAGAATTGGAAATGATACTCCCAGCCTTGTTCCTTGTTCCTTCTAGAACATCCCTAGTTTGTTTCTGTCTAGCCTTATGGGGAACTCACCACCCCATGAGGTAGATGATTCCATTGTTGGACAGAGATAATAGAACATTTTTTCCTTGTAGTGAGTCTTGATCACACTTGCCAGCTCCAAGAGAAGGTTCTACACACTTCCTCCAAATTTTAGAATAATACATCACCAGGTCCTCTGAGAGCTTTTCCTCCCGCAGGTGCCCTGGCGTGACCTGAATCTCATTTTCTGCCTCCTACTACTTTTGCAGAGGGGGAGCGTCTGGAGGTCCGGATGAAACGCCTGGAAGCCAAGTATGCCCCGCTTCACCTGGTCCCTCTGATCGAGCGGCTGGGGACCCCTCAGGTAGGATCCTTCTACCGTGGACTCTGAGATCCAAAGGGAACTTCAGAGGGAGAGCATTTGGTCTAACCCCCTCATTTTACAGGTGGGGAAACTGAGGCCCAGGGAGAGGTAGACAAAGAATGTCTGACACCACAAAGTCTGTCAGTGGCAGGGGCAGGTCTGGAATGAGATTTGCTGACTCTCAGGCCTGAGTTGTTTCTTCTACCCCCTGTATCATCCTTCTTGCCAAGAAAGGAGGCAGTCAGACAAGTATCTATTATTTCCCTGTTAGTTATCAAGAATTCCGCTAAGTTATCTCTCAGAATTACAACTCCACACCCTGTGAGCCAGCAGTTCACTTCTGGATATCTTTGCTAGAAAAACACTTACAGGAAGACAAGATGTTTACTGTAGCATTGTTTGTTAAAGCAAAAACTGGAAACAACCTAAATGTCAACCAGTAAAGGATCGACTAAATAAAATGTGGTAAAGTCATCTAAATGCTAAGTACTCGCCATATAATAATGAAAAGGAAAAATTAGATCTTGATGCATCCCTGTGGATAAATCATAACACGTGGGTAGGTAAATAAAGCAAGTTGCCCTCCAATTCATAGAGGATGGTGCCATTTTTATTTTTTTAAAACACACGCAACAAAACCACATAAGTAAAACTTTTCCTAGAAAATCATACACGCCTCGTTCATAATGGTGGCGACCTCTGAAGAGAGATGAAAGAGACAGAGTTGGGGGGATCAAAGGAGATTTCAGCTTTATCTGTAATGTTTAATGTTTTCAAAGGTGAATGAGCTCATGTGTTAATTCTGTAATTGAAGCTAATTTTTACAAACCTGTGCCAGTCGCTGTGAACATGGAGATGAGTAAGACAGGACCCCTGTCTTCAGAGAACTCAGAGACTCTGCAGGGAGTCAGGAAAGAAGAGAAATGGGGAGAAAGAGAGACAACAAAAAGAATGTGGTTCTCCTGTAAGTTGCTTTAAGCAAGCTGACATTTTGGGGGCACCAGGGGAAGGATTCAGGAAGAAGAGAAACAGGGCACTGTGGTGAAACAAGCCAAGCTGATTTGTTTTGTTCCCCAAAGCCGACTGTTTAAGAGGTTTAGCATTCAAATCCATTCTTGGACTTGCATTCCAGCCGTCCTCTCTCCTGTTATCACAAAAGCGTATGAGTCTGAGGACTCATATCCTCAGCAGAGGGCAGAAGGCAGCCTCTTCTCTGGGAAAACGTGGCAAATATTTGGAGCACATTGCAGAGCGCGATCTGCGAGGTGTCACGCAATGACCAACCCTAGCAGACCCCCTGCGTGCCACCCACTTCCTACTGAAAACGATGACTAGACGTTGAGTGGCATTTGGGTTCTTTGAGTCACCGCAGACAGAATTCAGATGCTGTGGCGTGCACACATTTTCCTTTTTGGTCTTCAGGGGCTGAAGAGAGGAGGTCCTCTAAAGATTTCCTTTTAGGGAGAAATCCCCCAAGCCAGCAACATATAAATGTGTCTGCTCCACGGTTGGTGTCATCCTGCAAGAATCTGGCCTCTCGCACCCAGGGTTTGGCGTGTGTTTCCAGTTAGAACACTGAATTCCTCCCCTGTTCCGGTGAACCCCATTTTTCCTTGGAACTGATAGAAATCTCAATTTATCAAGTGCTGAGTATTTAACAAACAAAAGCCTAGACATTCTGCCGGAGAGGAAGTGCCACTTTTATAAATCTCCCAGCCCTCAAGGAATACTAGTCTAAAACGTAGATGTCCCAGAGACCAAAGAAAAGTTAACAAATTGTTGGTTTCTAAGCTAGCTGGGGTTCAGTGGACTAACGTAACATCTCGGTCAGTGACAGCGTGAGTCTGCTGCACATTGAAAGCCAGGAGGCGTTCGCAGTATTGCAGTGTTTGCATTTGTTTCTGGGACAGATTGAGGTGGCCAATTTTGTTTTCCAGTGCTGTCATGGAAAGAACATTCTGGCAGGGGTCCTTGTTCCCCCTTCACCCCTGAATTGTCACATAATCTAGTGCTAGACAATTCGTGTCTCAATCTCAGTTCTCTCATCTATAAAATGGGCTAATCGCTGTTTTGCCTCCTTAGTTGGGGTACCTTACATGGTCATTAAGATGAACAAATAAGTACAAGACTTCCAGAAAACACACGGAATTATATAAAGAAGGAGTATCCAGATACCAGCCTTCTCCAAAGGGTACTCACTGTATCCGAGTCCTCCAGGCAGAAATTGATTTTCGCAGATGCTTTTTCTGTTCCCTTGTTAACTCAGAGAAGAAGGACAGAGACAATTCATAGAGGAGAAGTCGCTCTGTAAATTAGCTCCCTCGGGAGACCTCCGTCTGGGCTGCTGACCCCATGAGTGCCTTGGGACCTCCCATTCTCGGAAAGCAGCTCTCGTTAGCTTTGTCCTTAGATTTGGAGACCTTACTTTGACCTTAGATTTTACTGTCTATCTCTCTATCTTACGTGGCAGATAGCTTTGGAGCTCTCTGCTCCTAGACATTTTTCTTCACAATGCAGACAGTAATGTGTTCTGATGTGCTCGTCCAGCCAGCTGATTATTAGAGATGCAGTAACCAGAAGACGGTTGAGAAGCCAGTGTAAATTATTAGTGGAGATCTTTTACAAAGGTCAGAGGACTTCTAATTGGAGGGAAATAAGTCTGTAAGTCAATGGCAAATTTTGAAAGAGTGACATACACTCACGGTAGCACATTCAACTGTACAGAAGTATTTAAAGTACAAGGTAAACATCCCACCTGATTCTCCAAGCCCGTCTGCTCCCACAGCTGCTGTTAGTCCTTCTAAAATGGTTTACACACACACCCCACGGACAGCTTTGTGTGTCTGTTTGTGGGATTGTGTGTTGTTGATATCTTTTAACAGGGTTGCAGTATACATCCTTTTCTACAACTTACTCTGTTCGCTTAACAGTTTAGCCAACAGATCTAGACTAACAGGATTCAAATCCCAGCTTTACCACCCGCTGGCTGCCTCTCTGAACCTTAATTTCTTCATCTGTAAAATGGGGATGATAATGACCCCTACTTCATGGGGTTGATGTGAGGAATAAATGGAGTCAATACTTTTATCAAGTACTGAGAACAGAGCCTAGTGTATTACACACACTCGGTGAGTATGAGCTAGGGCAGTAATAATAGTACAGTAGTAATAATAATCCTGGCAGTAGTCTATCTCAGTCTTTTCAGTGGCCTCTAGTATTTCGTTACATAGATAGATTGAAATTTTTTTAAACTATTCCTCCATGAATGGTATTTACTTCCCATTAGGTTTTACTTAGCACAAGACTTCACTGCTGCTGCACTCAGGTTTGTAAAGTTAGCGCCCTACTCTGGGCAGACATCAGTCCTGGTGAACGGACTCCAGGTGCAGCCAGCTCCAGGGTTCAGGAATCTCTAGTGAGGGGTGGAAGATGGGGTCTGAGATGAGGATAGAAGGTTTACACACCCTTCCGTTCCCAGCAAATCGCCATCGCTCGAGAGGGTGACCTGCTGACCAAGGAGCGGCTATGCTGCGGCCTGTCCATGTTCGAGGTCATCCTGACCCGCATCCGGAGCTACCTGCAGGACCCCATCTGGCGGGGCCCACCGCCCACAAACGGCGTCATGCACGTTGACGAGTGCGTGGAGTTCCACCGGCTCTGGAGTGCCATGCAGTTCGTCTACTGCATCCCCGTGGGGACCAACGAGTTCACAGCTGAGTGAGTACCCCCAGGGAAGGCAAGGTCACCCCTCAACCTGCTTGTCCCCCAAGAGGCATCAGGCCACCAGAGCTCAGCCAGAGAGGTGGACGGGGTGGGCTGCCCAACAACTGTTTATTGAGCATGTACTGCGTGTCGGTCACTGCTGGGTGCTGGACATGCACCAATGCTGAGCAAAAGTAGACAGTTTCTGACTTTGTGGGGTTTATGGGGCCAGGGGGAGACAAAAAACAGATGTAAGGTGCACCCTTTGAGGCTGCTTTGCAGGAAGGGCAGGAAGGGCGACCGATGCCCAAGAAGAGAGATGAGTGGGTTAAAGGAATTTAATTCACAGACTAGAATTGAGCTTGAACATTGCCTGGAATTCAGATCTTAGAGGGGAGAAGGGGACATTCCAGGAAAAGCAAAAAGTCGTTGGAGGCAGAGATGGAGCATGTGCCTGTGAGTGTGTGCATCAGGGCCTCTCTTTCTGAGACTGGAAGCTGAGCAGGTTAAGTGGGCAGGAGGGAGCTCTGGTGAGGGTTTGTCAGTAAGAACCTCACTGTCCACCTCACCCCCCACAAGACTCCAGGGTTCATAGAACAAGAAAGGCTTCCCTGGCGGAGTCAGGCCCTAACTTGCCCATGGTGGCCTGGCTCGTGAGGCCTCTCCTCCTGATAAACAGGAGGCCTTTAAGAGTAACCCAGTCCTGTCCCCAGAGAAGACAGACACAGAGCCCAGTTCTTCCTTCGCTCACCCAGCTACGCCTCAAGAACAGAGTGGTAAAGAGGGCATACAAGGCCTGCCCTCCAGGAGCCCAGAGCTCTAGAGAGGAAGCACATGAGAGCCAGAGAAGGCTTCTTGGAGGGACGGCGCTGGGACTGGGATAGGAGGCTGTGTCCAGAGCAGCTGCTGGGGCCGCCCTTTCAGTCCCAGTAATGGGGAAGCCAGAAACTCTGCCCAGTCTAGGCTGTGGCTGCTGCTTCAGGAGAAAAAAACAGCAGAGAGATGAGTCCATAGCCTCCCAAATTGCTGGTGAGGGTTGGGGGCCTGCAGGCTGAGCTTTACCAGGCCCAAGAAGACTCACAGCCCCCTCACGCCAGCAGCATCAGCTCCTGCGCCCACCAGGCCCCGTCCCTGTCCTCTCAGCGTGCACTGGCCAGTTGGTCTCCTGGTTTGAAATGGCCCTTCCCCTCACAGGTGTCCCTCTGGCTCCATTATGGAGCCAAGACAGATTCTCCTTTGATTTGCCCAAAATAATCAGCCACATAAATCTGAAGGGCTGGTTGGATTTTTTCCTTGCAAATTTGTCTTCAAAAGTAGTTTTTCTTACATCAGTGGGGTGACAGGCTGACACCCCTTTGCAGTTAGAAGGGCTTATCATATAACCACAGTCCCTGGAGCAAGTGAATCCACACTTGCAGCTTCATTTGTATCCATTTTACGGATTAAGAGACTTGGCCCAGAGATGGGCCCTGCTCACTCGCTGTACTCCTGGTCCAAGATGAGGGCCCCTGCTCCCTCCCTCCCCTGCCTCTCACTCCAGCTGCTTCTTTTCCCCACTCCCAGGCAGTGTTTCGGTGATGGCTTGAACTGGGCAGGCTGCTCCATCATCGTCCTGCTGGGCCAGCAGCGTCGCTTCGACCTGTTTGACTTCTGTTACCACCTGCTAAAAGTACAGAGGCAGGACGGGAAGGATGAAATCATTAAGAATGTGGTAAGCAGCTCGTGGCTGGGGCCTGGGAGATGGGGCCAGGCCTGAAAGCAGGCTTTCACCTGAAAAGGAGGGTGAGCTGCTTATGGAGGCCAACACCCCACACTGCAGGTAGGTCCAATGACACTCAGCAGCCTTCTCATAGGGGGACCTTCTCATAGGAAGCCATGAGTCACTTGCTCATAACCCATTGGGATGAATCAGGTCACCTGCAGGGCAGGGCTGGGCTCCAGACCTGAAATACACCCTCCCAGTGCCAGTCACAGTCTGCTGATGCTGCTTCCTCATCTGCACAAACTTTCACTCAGTGCGAAAGTTGTGCAGGCGCCGGGATGGGAGAAGCGCTGTCATGGGGTAAGCAGGGCTGCTGTGGGAGCATCGAGAGGGCTGTCTAAACCTGGCTGAGGCCGCCGGGAAGGTTGGCCAGGGAAGGCTTCCTGTAGCGGTGATGCCAGGGCTAAGTCCAGAATGACCAGCAGCAAATAGCCAGGCAGAATATGGGGTGAAGGTTGGGAGAATGTTCCAGACAAAAGGAACAGCCAGAGCAAAGGCACAGAGGCGTGAAGATGTATGGCTGGAACAAAGGGTGAGTCTCCGGGACCAGCTGAGAGGAGGAAGAGGCAGAAGCCACCTCATAAAGGATTTTTTTTCCGTTATGGTGGAATATATATAACAAAATTTGCCATTTTGACCAATTTTAAGGATACAGTTCAGCGTCGTTAGGTGCACTCACATTGTTGTGCAGCCATCACAAACATCCTTCTCCACTACTTCTCCATCTTCCACGTCTGAAACTCTGTACCCGTTAAACAGCTCCCCATTATTCCCTCCTCCCAGCCTTCGGTAACCACCCTTCTACTTTCTGTCTCTATGAATTTGACTACTCTATGTACTTCAGATAAGTGGAATCCTATAATAATTGTCTTTTTGTGACTGGCGTATTTCACTTAGCATAATGTGTTCAAGGTTCACCATGTTGTAGCATGTGTAAGAATTTCCTTCCTGTTCAAGGCTGAATAATATTCCATTGTAGATATATTACACTCTGTTTATCCCTTCATTCATTAATGAACACTTGAGTTGCTTCCACTTTTTGGCTCTTGTGAATAATGTTACTATAATCATGAGTATACAAATACCCGTTCGAGTCACTGCTTTCATTTCTTTTGGGTGTATACCTAGAAGTTGGAATTGCTGGATTATTTGGTAATTCTATTAATTTTTGAGGAACCAACCTACTGTTTTCCATAGTGGCTGCACCATTTTACATTCCTACCAGCAATGCACAAGAGTTCCAATTTCTCCATATCCTTCCCAGAATGTATTATTTTCTGGTTTTTTTGATAATAGCTATCCTAATGGGTGTGAAGTCGTATCTCATTGTGGTTTTGATTTGCATTTCCTTAGTGATTAGTGATGTTAGCATCTTTTTATGTGCTTACTGGCTGTTTGTTTATCTTCTTTGGAGAAATGTCTATTCAAGTCTTTTGCTGACTTTTTAATTGGATTGTTTGTTTTTTGTTGTTGAATTGTAGGAATTCTTTATATATTCTGGATATTAATCTCTTATCAGTTATATGATTTGTAAATATTTTCTCCCATTCCATGGTTTGTCCTTTCACTCTGTTGATGATGTCCTTTGATGCAGACAGGTTTTTAATTTTGATGTAGTCCAATTTATTTTTTCTTTTATTACCTGTGCTTTTGGTGTCATATCCAAGAAGTCATTGCCAAATTCAATATCATAAACCTTTTCCTCGATGTTTTCTTCTAAGAATTTTATAGTTGTAGCTCTTATGTTTAGGTCTCCAAACTATTTTGAGCTAGTTTTTTGTATATGATGTAACATAAGGATCTAACTTCATTCTTTTGCATATGGATATCCAGTTTTCCCAGCACCATTTGTTGAAAAGACCATCCTTTCTCCATTGAATGTTCTAGGCACCCTTGTCAAAAATCATTTGACCGTATATGGAAGAGTTTATTTCTGGGCTGTCTATTCCATTGTCTATATGTCCGTCTTCATGCCACTAGCACACTGTTTTGATTCCTGTAGCTTTGTAGTAAGTTTGCAAACTCAAAGAGTTTTATCACCAAGTTAACATTTGATTGCTGACCTCTGAGAACCCATAGAAGGCCTTTAAGCAGGAGAGTGACATGATCATTGAAGCATCAGCACCCTGGACCACACCCTCACTGAATTCTTCTCTTGCTCTTGATTTATTTCTCTATCCCCTCCTCCCACCCCTAACCTGCTCCTCCCTGTCCTGCTACAGCCCCTGAAGAAGATGGCAGACAGAATTAGGAAGTACCAGATTTTGAACAATGAGGTTTTTGCCATCCTGAATAAGTACATGAAGTCCGTGGAGACAGACAGTTCCACCGTGGAGCATGTGCGCTGCTTCCAGCCCCCCATCCACCAGTCCTTGGCCACCACCTGCTAGGCGGAAAGTCCTGCAGACCCTCAACCTGGAGAGGGAGAAGAAGCAGGAGAGAGAAGGCCACGGCCAGCCTGCAACAGGGTCCGACTGGACAGCGTGTGGGACGGACCTAGAAGCAAACAAGAACCTCCCCAAACACATCTACACCCAAGGGCTGGGCCTGTGCATGCTCTCCCATGACATCTCCATGGTGGTTTTTCCATAGTGTAAATGAAAAAAAAAGAAAAGAAATGGCAGTATGTGCTTTTTTCTTCTTTTTTTCCTCAGCTGTGTTAAGAGCCCTAGTTTCACCCTTTCTTCATCTCATGGCCCCACCCCACATCCTTGGTTGTTTCCCAAGATGTGACCTCCTGCCCGGTGCCCACATGTAACCCCAGGACTGAAGTCTCAGAGATCATGAAAAGGGTGTGGCCATGCCATAAAATGTCAGCTTGGCCTGATGGGCATGTGTCCACTTGCTGGCTTCTTCACCTCCTGTGGCTCCCTCCCTCCAGTTCCCCAGGTGGCATCTCCTCCTGCTCTGGATACCAGAGATTCTACTGCCAAGAGTACTCCTGGACCAGACACTGAGCCATAATGTACAGAGAATGAGGTTCCTGGTATTGGTGCCGTGGTAGATGTGTTGGTTCTGGCCTTCCATAGAGTCCCAAAAACCACAGGGCACTCCTAGAGAACTTCGAAATGCATTCACAACTGTATCTCACTGAGTGAAACTGGGGTAAGAAGATGGTCAGGCCTGCTGTTGAAGCAGTATTTATGAACACAGCCAGGAATTCCATGGCCCCAAAGAGAAAGCTCTTCAGCCGTCTTATCAGCTTGATGGTGCGATGGTCCTTTATTCATTAAGCAAATACTTAGTGAGCACCAAGCCACATAGGGCGATGGACACTGGGGATGCAGCATTGAACAAGTCAGGCATGTGTTGCCCACAGCATTAGCTGGCGACCAAATTAGGGACCACCTCTTTGCCCAGACTCTCTCATCAAGGAAAACTCCCATGAGAAAGAAAATATTAAGGAGTTATTTTAGCAGAAGCCAGAAATATCTTGGGATCAAAGAGGTAAGGGGTATAAATAATATTTGTCAGTGAGTTCTTAATACTAAGATACTCCCCCAAAGAGGAGTCCTGTTTTAGTGAATCAGGACTTTCATTGTCCTAAAAGATTCTGAGGACGTTTTATCTTTTGCTCTCAATTTCCTTAATGTTCCTTAACTTAGATTTTGAGGTATGCGGCGTATCTCACAGGGACAGTCTACTTCCATTTCCCAGACTGAACCAGAATTCCTTGCAGAATCTCCCACTAAGCTTAGGACGGAAGCCTTTGGGAAGTGAATGTCTTATTACAGAGCATCTCATCTTCAAAGGGAGTCTGTGACCCTGAGCTTGTGAGAACATATAAAATGAGACATTTGATATTTCTCCCCAGCCAAGGGAGGAAAAGAAAATAGAGCAGTAATGGTCCCCTCCCTCAGGGAAGATGAACGGAAATGGTTGCTATTAACCAGATGGCCCGTTTTAACCCCATGGAAAGAGCACGGAAGTGTCCGTAGTAAGAGATTTGTGTAATGTATTCATGCACATCAGGGAGGAGAGAGAGGGGGATCACCAAGTGTGGTCCAAAGGCCACCAACATCAGGACTTCCTGAGATTAGCACATTTGAGGCAGATTCTTGTGCCCCACCTCAAACTCACTGATTGTGCGTCTCTTGGAGTAGGGGCAGGAAATCACTTTCCACAAGCTATCAGAGTTATTCTGTTCCACGTGGACGTCTGAGGACCACAGCTATAGAGGTTCTCTCCACTGCTAACCTTGGGCTTTGAGCTCCCTCTGAGCCATGAAAGAAAATATTTGTAGGGAAGGAAAGTGGTTCGGAGTGGAAGCTGGCAGATCCTCCTGTCTGGAGCTGCCACTTCCTATTCTGACTTCTTATCTTTTCCCTGTTGATGACCATAGATGTGTCCCAAAGGCCAAAGGGAGAGTTACAGCACATGTTAGAAGTGCACAGTAGAAAATGCCTTCAAAACCCACATAAAACCTCTCAGCTCCAGAGCCTTCCAAATCTTCAGTCCTGTCTGGGAACAGTAGCTCTTTCAGATAGATGACCAGCTCTTCAGTCCTAGAGTTCATTCCAAATCCTTGACCTTTGCTTTTGTGGAGATTTGCATCATCCATTTGATGAGATTGCTATTTCAAGAACAACCCACCCTCCCGCCCTGCATTCAAAACCTTGAGTTTGACGTCTGGGTAGAATCCCATTATCCTCAAGAAGGTTAATCCCAATAAATTGAGGTCTTCACCTTCTGGAGGGAGACGTTTCATTTCCCTGACTCGCCAGCAGCATTTATTTATGAACCCCGACTACATTTAATATTCTTTCTTTCTTGGTATTACTGCCCCAGTTTTGATTTTTTGTGTGTCTTAAGAACCAGGAAAAAAAAATCTTAGGTTTTAAAAAGTTAAAAAAAAAATCTGTTTCAGAAACTGTCAAATGTACCATATTTGTATTAAGAGTTGTTGGGGATTTTTGTACAATGAATTTACATTTATTTATGGTGACTTATATTTACGCTTGTGATCAAATAATGATGTTAAATTCTTAAATCGTATTTGCTATGCAGCTGAAGATGATATTTTGCTTTGTATTTTGGGGTACCTGTGTTGAGTTGATAAACATTTCCATCTCCATTAAAACTGCTTCCAAACTAGTGAAACCAGCGTCTTGGTCTTGATTCTCGGTCGTATTCCAGTCCTAGCTGATCTGTGGGCCACGTTAAGACTAATGACTAAGGAAACAATCTGAAAGAGAATGGGAGGAGATGGAGATAGAGCAGGTCAGTGCATCCCAGATGAATGGTTTGTTTTGCTTTCTCACTGAGGGAATTGCCTCTTTACAAATTGATGTGCACTGGGCAAGATTTAGGAGATGCTTCCTGCGCTTAGGGATTTCACAGTCTCGCTGAGTAACTCTACACCCTAGGTCTCCAGTTTTAAGAGGAAGAATAGGAACTAGTGTTTAATGAAGCCTGATGTGTGCAGACATGCTAAACCCTATTCACCCATTCCTTTGCATCAACCGCAGTCACTGTATGTGTTATATCCTCACTTTGACGAGAGGCTGTACCGTGTGTTTGTTTTCACAGTTAGTAGGTGACAGCTGGGATTTGAACCCAGTTCCAAAGCCTGGCCTGTTGCTTTCACACTATAGTGAACTGATCAGCCAGCCCAGACCCCAAAACTAGACTTAGGGACTTGGTCACTGGACTTTTCAGTCTTTGGGTCAATAAGATTGAGCGGAGCCTGGTATCCGAGAGGCCCAGCATGGTGGCTGAGGAGTTCCCGGGCTGACGGTTCCTGGGAACCTCTCACCCTCGTCAGAAAGGATGACACTAGAAGAACCCAGAGGGTGTGTTTAAAACCAGCTCCAGTGCTTGGAGCCTCGTTTCACACAGCATCAGCTTTCCTGAAGACCATCCACAGAGATAGTCTAGGCCATTAGTGGCTCCCCCACCGCTGTGGCCTGGGCAGCCCTCTCATCTCTCAGGCCCTCGGCTTCCTCATCTTCAAGTTGGACAAAGTAATCCGAGCTCCCTTCCAGCCCTTATATCCTGATTCTAGGTAATTTCTCACTCGTTTTCTTCGAGGGGCCTGACTGCTTTACAAACTCAAAATCTTTCCAGCCACGTGTTACCACCTCCAAAGATTCTCATCATTAGAGGTCATATATTTGACCTAATGTAGTTGGAGGACTGTTAATCCTGAGAGATGCTCAGTGGTCAAATAAATTTGGGGAACACACCATGCGCTTTCCCCTCTTGGAGATCTGCGGCTTTGAGGAGCCCTGGGGAACCTAATCAGCCTGGAATAACACCACGTCTCCTAGTGGCCATGACCTCAGAAACCACTTTCTCTGCAACACTAATGACCCTCTCCTGGAATGTGCTTTGAAAAGCACTAGGCTAAGGACATGGAAGTCCATTTTAAGATATTAAAAAAATTCCTACAGAAAGACCACTGGACGTGCAGGCAGTCATGACACCTGGGCACAATTAGGGAAGCAGGGACCTGGCAAAGTACTGAAGGATTTCAGATGGAAAGGAGAAGCATTTTCATGATGGGAGAGAATAGGGTAGGGGAGTGTATTCGTTTGCTAGGGCTGCCATAATGAAATACTACAGACTAGGTGGATTAAAACACCAGAAATTTATTGTCTCAACAATTCTGGAGGCTAGAAGTCCAAGATCAAGGTGTCAGCAGGCTTGGTTTCTTCTCAGGCCTCTCTCCTTGTCTGATAGATGGCTGTCTCCTCCCTGTATCTTCACCTGGTCTTCTGGGTGTGATAGTGTCCTAATCTCCTCTTATAAAGAGTTGAGTCGTGTTGGATTAAGACCCATTCATATGACCTCTTTTTACCTAAATTACCTCGTTAAAGCCTCTACCTCCAAATACAGTCCATTCTGAGGTACTGGGGTTTAGGACTTTAATTTATGAATTTGGAAATGGGGGGAACACAATTCAGCCCATAACACTGGGGAAGAGGAAGGATACATTTGAGAAAGATGCTGTCTCTGGGGACCCTGTGGTGCCATTGCTTTGAGAAATACTTCTTGAATACTGAATATTTTCACACTTGCAAGATTCTATATAAGATTAAAAATTAGTCATGGCACAGACCTAAAGGAACTCATGAAATCATGGGAGGGATAAAAAATGCATGCAGTGAACTAGAGTGTGAAGGAGACTATGGTGATCCTAATAATCACTAGCATTTACTGAGCTTTCTCCATGCCAGGCATCAGAAAAAGTGCTTCAAATGCTTCATTCATTTAAGCTTCACAGCAGCATGTAGGAGGTAGGTGCTGTTATTTACCCCCATTTTGCAGATGAAGATACTGAGGCACAGCTCTCACAGATGGAGAGTCCAAGTGCAATAAAGGTTTGTGGATGCTGCCACTGATCCCTGGGATGAACCCTGCTTGGAAGATGTAGGTAAGAGAAAAAGGGCAAGCCTATGATAATGGCACTTTTAGCCAAAATTCCAGGAGGACTTTTTTGTGTCATGTACAGCATATAGCTTGAATTTGTTACTAGAAGATGTGGTTACAAGAGTGTCTCTAATGATGTCACCATTTTTGGAACATAAAAGATTATGTGTAATATGGAGCTGTTCAAAGAGCATTTGATGGAATGCATATCAGATTTCACATTATAACCACTTTCTGACACTCAGCGGAGTTGCTGACAAAATGCTGTTAAAGTAATTAGATTTAATTTAGACAAAGTAAAAGATGCACTAAAAGAGTTAAATAAAATCACAGAAGATCCTCGAATAAAGTGAGTTGTGGTCCTGAGGGAAAATAAAATTAATTTTGAATTTACACTAACTATAGCTATTTGGTATGAACTAGTGTTTACTATTCACATTACAAAAAAAGGCATTTAAGTTTGTCTAATTTATTTTAAGAATAATTAAATATATTTTTACAAATTTTTACATATTTTTTTGCAAATTTTAGAGAAACTGACTTTCCTAAATGAAAATGCATGTGACATATACAACAAAATGAACTTCCAATAAAATATAAAGAAATTGAAACAGTAAAACAAAAATATTTTACATGACTAAGGAGGAGAAGAGTCACATACAAATAATTCCAAAGTAACATGTTTACAAACTATTTTTTGGCCATTATAGGTCAAAGTAAAATCTTGATCAGAGGAGTTCAGAACAAATTGAGCCACATACTGCTTTTAGGGAGGTTTCCTTATAAATCCCAGAATTGAAGAATTTGAAAGAATAAGAAATACCATATGCTCTAGATAATGCTTTATGAGACAGTGAAAATTGTCATATAAGGGATATTTATATAAATGATTTATATAATAAAATGAATATTTGTAATATTTTCTGTAATAACAATAATTGTATGTGACCCCAGTACAGTGGTTGAATGTAACATGGTTCATTTCTGAATTTAAGTGTTGCTTTAAAAATCTTATTGATAGTTTCAGATGCTACCCCTTATCAGAGCAGAATTTCTTCAAATTGAAATTAATGAAAAAAAAACCAAGAGTTACAATGACTCAAGAAAGGTTGTCTAATTTGGCATTACTGACAAGAGAACACAAATTATATAAAAATCTTGATCAGGGGCTGGCCCGGAGGCTCAGTGGTTAAGTGTGCATGTTCCGCTTCAGCGGCCCAGGGTTCACCAGTTCGGATCCCGGGTGCAGACATGGCACCTCGTGGCAAGCCATGCTGTGGTAGGCATCCCACATATAAAGTAGAGGAAGATGGGCTTGGATGTTAGCTCAGGGCCAGTCTTCCTCAGAAAAAAGAGGAAGATTGGCAAATGTTAGCTCAGGGCTCATCTTCCTCGAAAAATAAAAAATAAATTTAAAAAAATTTAAAAATAATAAAATAAAATCTTGATCATAGCAGATCTTAAGTGTTCTTGCAACACCAAAAAAAACCCAGTAACCATGTGAGTTGATGGATGTGTTACTTAAATTGATTGTAGCGATCATTTCACAATGTATACATCTATCAAAACATCATTTTGTACACCTTAAATATATACAATTTTTATTTGTCAATTGTATCTCAATAAAGCCAGGGGAGGTCTTGATTATGAAGCATAATGTTGCTAAAATGAAGTCAAGAAAGTAAAATTTGTGGTATAAATACATATTAACTTATGAATTACATATGTCTTTATTTTATCCAGTCTGAACATCACTGGCCCAACAACAGAACACCTAGAAATATGCAATGATAATTGAGTGATCTTTGGTATTTTTGCCAACTTTCAGTCATATAAAACCCATGACTTTACGTATGCCTTATTTTGTGTTACAAAGATACATTTTGTTGTCAGGAAGACAGAGCACATTTTGTAACAGTTTAGTAGCGTGATTTAGAACTTTTAATTATTTAGAGGCATATGGTATGTGGTACTTTTGTCCCAGACCCTGCAGATGGTGGGATGGGGCTGGCTCTGATCCTGCCTTCAGTTTCCCTAATAAGCATAAAGCTGGAGGTGGGAAAGGGACAAAGATGCGTTTGCTTCCCTCTAGGCGAGAAGCAGAGTAACCAGCCCCAAAGCCAGCCCCCACTTCCCCATCTGGTTTGATTTACTCTGATTTCCTCAGTCTGAGCTCCTTCTCAGCCTATTCCCGCCATTCCCAGATGCTGCACCGTCTGGCTAGCCTGGAGCTTCCGGCAGAATGGGGAAAGAGGAGGGTTTCCCTGGGAAAATATGCTGTGAGATGCTATCAGAGCTAAAAATATGCGGCCCCTAAGCTCCACCTTCATTAGTCAGAAGAAAACCCAGGGATTTCTGCCTTCTGGAGTTTCAGACCAACAAGAACAGGGGAAATCAAAGAGCGCCTGATTGGGGCTTTTCTTAAACACTTCTTGGCAAGGATCCCAGCCCTGAGCTGGAGAAAGCTCACTGGGCTCATGCGTGACCGCATTGGTCAAGGGGCTGACTCTCAGCAGGGCAGCCTGGGGTCAGCCCATCCACGCCTACCGCATATTCTCATTTAATTTACTCCACCACCGTCAGCATTCCCTTTTTATACTTAAGGACCCAGACTCAGAAAACAATAGAAGTTAACCATACCACTGGCTTATTTCAGTTCATCCTGGGGCCCCAGGCTCCCCCTTGCACCGCCAGAGGCTCACACCTGCCAGGAACATTCGCCCCCCCAACCCCACTCACCTCCCTGTCTTCATAGACTAAGGCCTTCCATCATCCTTCAAGTCTCACTTGAAAGGCCTCTTCCTGCCAGAAGCCTAGGTCCCAATTGCTCCGTAAAATACTCTCCGTGCATTCTGTGCTTGACCTTCTTGCCATGTATCAGAGTTATAATTCAATGTTTATTCCGTGACCATTGAAGGGATACAGTCCGTGAGTACAGGGATTGCATCTGTCTTGCTCCCCATCATAGTGCCTGTGCCTCTCACAGCAGGTGACACACCGAAAGTGTTCCATCTATGTCTGCTGAACGAATCAATCCCCTACCCCCTCAAAAAAGCTGGCCATGTAATTGGTGTCAACAAGTTAGCCTGCCTTACAGCAGCAGCTGTCATGAAAGAGAAGAGAATAAAGGACTAATTGTCTGGCGTCAAGCTTTACGGTTGTACTATACACGGGGTTGGGAAGACTGTGGGGGTGGGATGGAGGCAGGAAGGACAGGGACAATCCCCATAAAGGAACAGAGTAAGGGACGGGCATGATTTGGGGGGAATAGCGTGGAGGCAGAGCCTGCTGGGAGCAGTTTGTGGTGCTGTGAATTTTCTCTCTTTTGGGACCCTTCTCAGCCAAGAATGGGGGTGAAAGAGAGTAACTGGTTAAAAGCAGGGTTGAAAACCCAGCTCTGCCAGGAATTAGTAAATTCTTAATCTCTGAACATCAGGTTTCTTATGGATAAGAATAGCAAAAGTGAGGGGCTGGCCCGATGGTGTAGTGGTTAAGTTCCTGTGCTCTGCTTTGGCAGCCTGGGGTTTGCAGGTTTGGATTCCGGGCACGAACCTACATACTGCTCATCAAGCCATGCTGTGGCAGTATCCCACATACACAACAGAGGAAGATTGGCATGAATGTTAGCTCAGCGACAATCTTCCTCAAGTAAAAAGAGGAAGATTGGCAACAGATGTTAGCTCAGGGCCAATCTTCCTCACCAAAAAAAAGAATAGTAACAGTGATAATACCTACTCTGCAGCTGTTGCAAGGACTGAATGAGAGCATGCACAAAATCACCTAAGCACAGCGCCTGGCATGTTGTTGGTGCTCAGTAACTGGGACGGATTCAGAGAAGAGGGTTCAGCCAGCCAGAGTCCCTCATTGTTTCCCTCTGCAGCCAGGTGCCATTTCCTTCTCTCCCACCTGGGTTTCCACTCAGGACTCCCCAGGGAAGGTCGAAGTACATCTTGGGAGATTTCGTCATCCTCACTCCCCATTCAGTCCAAAGCTATCTTCCAACAGATTCAAAAACCAAAAAGCCTGGATGAGGAAGAAGAAACCAGTTGGAGACGACTGTCACAGAACCCGGGAAGCCAGGAGGTTAGATTGGGTTGTTCCTAAAAACCAGAGGGGAGAAAATGCACTGGAGGGGAGAAGGCAGGGCCTATTTCCCCATCCCAGCCCCTCCTTGGCAGGCTCTTTAGCTCCCAAGAGGAACCCAGAAATCATTCGAAGGACCTGGAGCCTGAGGCTAGGGGTCCGTGCTGGGTCTTTGTACCCATTCCCCACCCCAGCAGTGGGCAAAGCCAGGCCATGGGAGGCCTTTCCCTCCTGGGGTTGATCGGTTAAGAAAGCTGGTCTTGGCTGCCAAGGTGTTTCCAAGCCCCGGCTTCACCCAGGAATGCTTCCCATTCCTCCTCCTCCCCCACAGACAGAGCATGTGCAGACAAAGAATACACAGGACCACGAGTCCTGAGGCCCAGGACTAGTCTTTTTCTACCTTGGGCCTCAATTTCTGCATCTTTAAAATGAGCATGGTACCCCAGGTGACCTCTAAGGACTCTTCCTGCCCCAACAGTCTGAGATTTCCCAAACTGAGACCATGGATGTGAATCTCAGCCTGCCTTGGAGGAGCTGGCAAGGGAAGGGGAGTCTGAGGTCCTAAAAGGACAGCTTGAACCTTAAGAGGTCCAGGGACAAGCTTCTGGGGTCCATGGTCTCTCTGAAAACAGCAGACACACATATATGTGCATTCTTTTCTCCTTTAGAGACAGTGGTTCATAGATTGCCTCAGATTCTCAATGGGATCCAAACAGGTTAACAACTTGTGCTCTAAACTGGCAAAGTTTAGAGCCTATTTCCAGTATTTGAAAAGATTTGGGGAATCAAACACCCTCCTCCTCTCTGGGTGCACATGAGAGAGGATGCAGCCCTATATCAGGCTTCTATTGCTGCTTTAACAAATTACCACCAATTTAAGGGCTTAAAGCAACATAAATTTATTATCTTACAATTATGGACATCAGCACATGGAAGTCTTCTGACTTAGTCACTAGGCCAAAACCAAGAATCAAGATGTCAGCAGAGCTGGTTCCTTCTTGAGGCTCCAGGGAACAGTGTCCTCCTGGCCTCTTGCAGCTTCTGAAGGCTGTAGCCCAGGGCCCCATCTCTTTAATCTTGCTTCATGTTCGCAGGGCCTTCTCTGACTCTGACCTCCTGCAGCCTCTTATAAGGACCCTAGTGATCAGGTCAGACCCACCTAGGTAATCCAAGCTAATCCCCCCACCTCACGATTCTTAACTTAATCACCTCTGCAAAGTCCTTTTTATGGTGTAAGGTAACAAATTCAGAAGCAGGGACTAGGATGTGGGTACTTGGGGGAGGGGATAATATTCAGCCTACCACAAGCCCTTTGGGAGGAATCAACATTTTGAATAATCATACCCTTTAACTCAGCAAACCCACTTTCGGAATTTCTCCCATAGGTATAACTGTACGCAAGTATAAAGATGTATGTTCAAGAACGTCCATTACAGCAGAGTTTATAATAATGAAACCTGAAACAAGCTGTCCTATTGATAATCAGTAGAAAAGTAATTAAATAAGCGATAGAATATTTATATATCAGAATATTCTAAAAAGATGCAGTATTTGAAAAATAAAGTATATTCATAAATACTAACATTAAAAAGTCTGCAAGATACATTACAAAATGAGAAAAACAGATTGAAATACAATCGGTATAATGTGATCCCATTTTTTAAAAGGATACACGCTTTTAGGTCTATGCGTGTAATATTTGGATAGAGACGAAAGAATCTGTTAGTGGCAATGACTGTCTGTTTATTGGAGGGGAGCCAGGGGACTTTTAGCCTTCATTTTATACTCTTTGAAACTGCAATTTATTTTTTCTAAACTAAAAGTGTGCATGACTTTTATCATTTAAAGAACATATGTTCCAACTGAAATTCAGCACTTTGACCAAAAAAGGAGTGGGGGTGGGGTCACAGCTCTGCGGTCATCTTCAGGAAGCTAGGATCTGGCTGCATGAGGGAGAGGACCAGTCTCCTCTTCCTGTAACTTCAGCCTCAGCCCCCTCCTGCCCCACCCCCCTGCCCTCATCCCCCTACTGCAAGAGGAGCTAAGAAAAGAAGACAGTTCGTACACCACTGTGCAGCTTTGGTGTCACACAGGCCTGGGTTTGCATCCCAGGGCTACCACTGACAGCTTTGTGGGCTTGGGCAAGACCCTTAACCTCAGTAAACCTCAGTGTGAAATGGTGATAATACCACTTACCTCCTAGGGTCGATGTGAGAGTTAAAGTTGGACAGGGTACTCCAGCACAGGGCTTAGCACTCACTGCCTTGTGGTTGTTATCATCAATAAGATCGACTGAATCAGAGCAGGCCATAAGAATTCCAGAGGAGGGACTTCAGTTAGATCAACACGTACATTTTGAGTGTCTTGGTGCCTGGTGTCATCAGCACTAGGGACGCCAGGATTCATATGGCAAGATTGGGCTTCCAAAGCACCCCAGTGTGGTGGGAGAGGTAGTCACCTAAATAAATAGCTCCCATACAAAGTAATGAGTGTAACAGTCTTGTGTGTATGGGGTGGTGCTAATATGGAGAGCAATTATCTCTGTCTGGGTTAGGAGTAGATGTTGTGAAGGCTTCAGAAAAGTGTTGTCAAAATTTCCTTGGGTCAGGGGCTGGCCCCGTGGCCGAGTGGTTAAGTTCGCGCGCTCCACTGCAGGCGGCCCAGTGTTTCGTCTGTTCGAATCCTGGGTGTGGGCATGGCACTGCTCATCAGACCATGCTGAGACAGCGTCCCACATGCCACAACTGGAAGGACCCACAACGAAGAATATACAACTATGTACTGGGGGGCTTTGGGGAGAAAAGAAAATAAATAAAAATTAAATTTAAAAAAGCAACCACATAAGGGAAAGAAACTGACACCAAACATCAAAATGCTCAGAGTGGTTCTATTAAAAAAAAAAAATTCCTTCTGTCATCGTGAGGGCTGGAAATGTTCTCTCTCTTATCTGGATGGCAGTTACAAGGGTGTATACATACGTAAAAATCCATTGATCACGCTGAACATTTCAAGATTTGTGCACTATTCTTTATGAAATGTACATGCAAACTTTAGGATTTTTTTCTTTATCCAAAAACCAAGGCTTACTAAGCAAAACACCCCAGAAATTCAGTGCAAAGTGGTGTGTGCAGGGAAGTGTGTGCATCTTTCTGGGGAAAGCATTTACAATTTTTGTCAGATTCTTAAAGGGAGGTGGGACCTCTAAAAATTATCAGTGAGGCGCTTTCCTAAAATAAGGACACTCACTCGTAGTTCTGCTGGGATTTGACTAAAGGTCGGACCACTCTGTGCAGACCAGGCTTTCAGGGAACGCGGGATGCGAGATGGAGAGGCACAAACATCTTTATCAGACCGGCTGTAAAATAAACAACTGCATTTTTCTTTGCGGAGTAAAGTGCAGATAATTATCACTAGTTGATCTTTAGCTCTACTGAAAAAAAGGTGTGTCTTTCTATTGGCCCAGCGCCTTGGTCTGCAGCCAATCCCGAGGCGGGCGGCTCTGCCCGCGCCCCCTCCCCCACGTCCCCATCCCTATCGGGGCGGAGGTCCTCCTTAGGCCCCTGCCCCACCTGACAAGCTGGGAAGAAACCTTAACCCACGCTCTGGATTCCTTTGGCGCTTCTCATCCAGGCCCGGCTGGCAAACCAGAATTTCCAGTGTGGCTATGTTGGCAGAAAGTTAACCAGCAGCAAGGAGGCCAGGGCGCCAGCTGCAATGGCTCTTTCCAAGCGAGCAGGGCTAGGCGCCTCATCTTCCATCTCTCTTCTTGGCAGATGGGAGGAAGGCAGCTCAGAGATTGGAGGCTAGCAATGGGAGTGAAAGCCCCACGGGGTGGGAATCCAGAAATTGAAATCTCACCCCCAAAATGTATTCGTGTCTTGTGTATATTGAGTGCTGGTTGGATGTATACCAGGCCCTGTGCTATCTAAAAGCTTTGCGTTGAAAGAATGGGCTCTGAACCAGACAACCTAGGTGAATCCCAGCTCAGCCGCTTTGTAACTGTGTGGCCCCAGGCCAGTTGCTTACTCTCTCTGTGTGCTACGACCCTCCTCTGTAGAAATGGGTGTAACAGTAGTACCAACCCTAAACTCTTCAGCATAGCTTCTAAGCTGGCTCCTGCCTAGCTCTCTGATTTTTTAAAAAATTGAGATACAATACACTTACTATAGAGCTTATCCTTCTCAAGTGTACAGCTCAGTGGGTTTTTTGTATATTCTCAAAGTTGTGCACCAGTTGGCACTACCTAATGCCAGACATTTTCATCATCCTGAAAAGAAACCGCATGCCCATTAGCAATCCCTTCCCATTCCCCCCTCCTCCTAGCCCCTGGAAGCCATTCATCTACTTTTTGTCTCTATGAATTTACCTATTTTGCCCCTTTCATGTAAATATGATCATATAACGCGTGGCCTTTTGTGTCTGACCTTTTCCTCTCAGCATAAGATTTTCAAAGTTCGTGCATGTTGCAGCATGCATCAGGACCTCATTCCTCTTTACAACCAAATAATATTCCATTGAATGGATGCACTACACTTTCCTTATCCGTTTATCAGCTGATGGACATTTAGGGTATTTCCACTTTGGGGCTATTGTGAATAATGCTGCTGTGAACATTTGTGTACAAGTTTTTGTATGGATGCATATTCTCACTTCTCTTGGGTGTATATTAGGAGTGGAGGATTTTATCTTGTACCACTCTCCCCTTCCTGGTCAAAAGGGCCTTCCTTCTGTCCCTCAAACAAACCAGGCTTGCTCACACCTCAGGGCCTTTGCACTGGCGGTTCCCTTTGTCTGGAAGGCTCTTCCCCCAGATTTTCCCATGGTTTACTCCTTGTTAATCAGATCTCAGTTTAAATATCACCACCTCAGTGAGGCCTTCCCAGACCATTTTATCAGTCATTCTCTGCCCTTTATCCTTTTTTATTTTCTTTATATCTATTATTTATGTTCTGATTTATTTTTTATTTATTTGCTTATTTGTAGCATAAGAACGTAAGCTTCTAGAATGTAAGCTCCATGAGAGCAGGGTCTTATCCGTATGACATTAGCTACCCCTGGTTGCTAGAACACTGCCTGACATGTTGTAAGCACCTTCTAAACATTGGTTGTTATTACTTGGTACCTCACAGCAAACTTAGAAAGTAGGTGCCATTATTATCCCCATGTTAGAAGTGCAGGAACTGAGAATCAGAGAAGTTAAGTGACTTGGCTGAAATCACCCAAGTGGGAAGTCTCAGAGCCTGGGTTTGGTATCAGGGCCATCTGGCTCCAAAGCCCATGCCTCTTGTACAGGGCTTCCTGCTTACCGCAGCTCCTGGACCTGTCTGGCCTCACAAACTGACCACTGCAGTGAGGATTCCCTGAGCTTGGAGAAGAGACAGGGAGAGGAGGCAGACTCGTGGAAACTGTCTGGTCTGGCAGCACCTAGAGGCCTGGCCCCAGGGGGAGGTGGGTAGGAGCACCCTACTCCTGGGAGCTTTGGCTGGAGAAGGGGCTCCCCAGAGGCACCAGCCAATGGCCAGCCTCCCTCTGGCAAGGCCTAGCTGGCCACAGACTCCAAAGTAGCAGACCTCGCCTGCAGTGCCACCGTCCCTCTGGTGAGCTTCATTTTATGCAAACTCCAGCAGAGACAGTGATAAATAACTTCTTACTTCATTCCAGCTCCTGTTCCAAACACTTTTCATATATTAACTCACGGAACCCCCAAGTTAGCCTGATGAGGTGTATGCCATATTGTCCCCATATAACTGATGGGGAAATCGAGGCCCAGGGAGATTAAGTAACCTGCTCAAGGGCACGTGGCTAGAGAATGGTGGAAGCAGGATACAAACCCAGCCTGTCCAACTCCAGGGTCCTGCCCTTAACCTCTTCTCTACCCTGCAGCTCAGTAGTGAGTTTGAGAACAAGGCTTCATTTACAAAAGAAGCTACCACCGGGTAGCTGTATGACCTTGGACAACCCACGGAAGCTCTCTGGCCCTTAGTTGCATTATCTGCATAAATGGACAAGAGTCAGCTTCTCTCTCAAGCCTGTTCTTTAGAACAGGATGTTAATAGCATTGTGTGTGTGGCCAGGGGTGGGAGTGGGGAGAGATTCCATGATGAATGAGGTCTGGAACTCTCCAGGTTTAACTAAATTAAGCAGGATTTTTACAAGAGGACTACTGGGTGCCTTTAATATGCTACTATGCAATAAGCATCTCTAAGAGGAGGGCTGAGGATGTAGCATTTCCCAAAATTTATTGAACACAGAACAAGGTGGAGTGGTGTTTCATGGAACACAGTTTGGGAAACACTCATTCAAGAAGTTTGTTTGCAGGAAAAAGGTAATTTTTCCTGAGATCAGATGGAATTCTCTTCCCTTTCGGTAGCTTAACTTGCTGGGAGAGTGGGATTGTGGACGTTTGTCATCTCCTTCAGGGCTGTAGAGGACCTATGGGGCTTCTAGCATAGGGACAAGGAAAGGGAACCCGTTTACTGAGCACCTATTACATCCCAGCTCTGTGATTATGCCTTAGGTTATCTTTTGTGATTCTCAAAACAGCCCTTTGAGGCAGGTTTCATTTCAGAAGGTGGTATAATGTTGCAGGTGAAAATGTTGTCTTTGGAGTCAGATAAGCTTGGGTTTGCATCTTAGCTCTACCTTTTGCTAGCTATGGCTGTGTGAACTTGCACAAGCCACCTAACTTCTCTGTGCTTCGGATTCTGTATCTGTAAAATGGATAATGCGACACCTACCTCATGAGGTTATTGTGAGGGTTTGCCTATATAATACACAAGAAGCATTTACATGAAGTCTGCACATAGCCAATATTTAGGAAGAGGTAACTTTATTATTATCTTATCATTCTGATTATCCCTGTTTTACAGATAAGACGTCTGAGGCCCGGAAATGTAAGTAACTTGCCTAAGGCCACATAACAATAGTGTGTGGCCAAAGTGAGACCCACACAGGACCGAAACCTGCTCTTCCTCCCCAGGAGCCCCGAAGGAGGCTGAGCTAGTCAGAGGCTTACAAATGAAACACCTCTCTCAGCACACGCCTCACACTGCGTGCCACTCAGGAGTGTGTGGCAATTTCCCCCTGGGATTCAGACTGTGTCATCCACACAGGAGTGTTCAGACCCATTTGGCAACAAGGTACTTGTGTCCAAGGTCCTGACAAATGGGCCTGGAGAACTGAGGAGGTCCTGAGCCTATGAGCATCCCTTTAAGAACCTCCCCATGCAGTGGAGTCTCTGGTCATCCTTCTGAAGCCTAAACCAGCTCTGTGGGAGCATCCCATGGGAGGAACGGCCGATGCAAGTGTTGTGTGCCCGGGACGCCCCGACTATCAACCTGGGATCTTCCCTAGCCTCAGTGGGGGATGTCTTAGCTGCTGTGGGGGAGGGGGCAGCAGCGAGACAACATGGAGGCCAAGGGGACAAGTTCCAAGCTCCTACACGGAATCAACAAACGAGGCTCCTCTTTAAAGAGTTTGTATGTTGTCCTTCCATGTAACTTTCTGTTTGGAAAGAAGGTTTTGCTGCCCACTCCAATCCCACAGAAAAAAGGGGGGAAAGCTCTAAAAACCACCGAACTAGACCTTCATTTTCATTGCATATGTTCCAGAAACTGAGACCCAAATGGGAGGCAACTGCCAGAGGTCCCAGCATGCTGGCGGCAGAATGGGGCCTAGAACTCACATCGCCTGCCTCTCTTTTCCACCAGCCTCTCAGGCATCAGAGTCTAAGATGGGTTTATTTTTCGACGTCTGAAAGAGAAAACAGCTGATGTTTGTCCTTCATTTTCAAGCTGACTCTTCCCACTTTTGGATCAGAGTCTTCACTCTGGCTGCGAAGCTCACGGTGCCCTGACCCTCCCTGTTCCCACATTCCAGATGTTGCAGGTCCAAACAGCCCGGGGGACGGGCATCGCCACAGGCCCCTGGAGCCCCCACCCTGAGGTTTCTGTCCTGAGAGTGACTCAGAGATGCGAAAGGCAGGGAGCATGGAAAAGATTGCAGAAGGAGCTTCGAGGACCCGCTCAAATCCAGCTCAGCCACTTGTTATCTGTGTGACCTTGAGCAAGTCACCAGACCTCCCAGAGTCTCAGTGTCATCAGCTGTAAAACTAAGATAACTTCATGTGCCTCGTGGGATGGCTGTAAGGATTGGAGGTTAATTCATGCAAAGAACCTGCTACCCAGAAGTTGTGCAACACATAGTAGTTCATCTCAGTATTATTATCTTAACTATAGCTGGGTTTCCATAAGATTTAAAGTTCTTTTCCATAAATTAAGTGCATTCGGCTCTCTGCACACCCACACCAAGGCCAAGCGATGCTGCCCTTCCACGTGTTCCTCGGGATGAGCTCTGCCCTCCATAGTAACGTGAAGCTTCTTCTATCCGTAAGCAGATATTCTGATGGGAGATCCCAAAAACACAGTGTGATCAGCCTGAGAAGAGTGGTCAAGAAACTGGCTCTAGGGGCTGGCCCCGTGGCCGAGTGGCTAAGTTCGCGCGCTCCGCTGCAGGCGGCCCAGTGTTTCGTCTGTTCGAATCCTGGGTGCGGGCATGGCACTGCTCATCAGGCCACGCTGAGGCGGCGTCCCACATGCCACAACTAGAAGGACTCACGACTAAGAACATACAACTATGTACCGGGGGGCTTTGGGGGGAAAAAGGAAAAAAATAAAATCTTTAAGAAACTGGCTCTAGAATCAGTCTGCTGGGTTTCATCTCGCCTCCACTACTTAATTGCAGACAAGTTACTTAACCTTGCTGAGCCTCAGTTTTCTTATCTCTAAAATAAGAATCGTAACAGTACCTAATTCATAGGCTCACTGGGAGGAGTAAATGGGATAAGGTGTGTGAAATCCTTAGTGCACTGGCTCACCCTTAAAAAGTGGCCAATAAAATAATAACTCATCATATGCCTTAAGGGCAGCCCTTTCTGCCCAGAAAGAAAGCATTGAGGGAGATAAAAGTGCTTGATTCGGATTCAAGTGACTTTGAGTGAAGCCCTGATTCTGTCACAAATTAGTAGTGATGCTGGGCATGACCTTGCCCTGCTCTGTGCCTCAGTTTCCCCATCTAAAAACTATGATGGTTGGATTAGTTGAGCCCTTCCAGCTCTAACTCTGAAGGAGAGCTGATGAGAAGGCTGTACAGCCACCCCATTTGGTTTTTGGATAGCCCTAGTCTTCTTAGCTACTCCAGACAGAGGAGGACCAGGAAGAGGTCTGGGAAGAAGGCTCTGGCCTATTCAAACCAATGCCTTGGTTAGGAGAGTGGCTCTGGGGATGCACAAGCCCAGCTTGAAATTCTGTCTCCACTACTGTGTGTGACCTTGGGAAAGTCACTTCACTTCTCTGAGCCTTAGTTCCCTCATTGGTAAAATGGGACTTAAAATGGTACCCAGAGTAAGGGATTGTAATGACCATGTGAACCAATGCCTGCAAAGTGCATAGCCCGCAGAGAAAGAACTCAGTAATAGTATCCTGTTTTAATAATCATTATTGATGCCAGTTTTGTGCAGACTGCATTCCTGGCCATGGTGCTCTTCTTAGAGTTGGTCTGAGTGCACCTGTGTCCATTCCAAGCATTATTTCCGATGACAATAAAGCTCTTTGTGAGGACAGCGGCCATCTGGAGAAGAAGGGTGGGCCTGCCTCTGCATGTCCACCGTCCAGATTCCCATGATTCCAGGTCAGCATGATGGAGGTGACAGCCATCTGTCCTTCCCCACCCTGCCCAGAAGACCAGCTCTTCAGGGCTGGAAAGAACTGAAAGCTACAGCATGCCCAGCCCTTTCACCTAGGGTGGGGTGCCAGGAGGAGAATGACCCAATGGAGTCTTGTGGCGTGGTTCTAGACCCAGGACTATAAGAAGTCTGTGTAGTATTGAAAAGAGTATCTGCGTTTGGTTCTGGCTTCTCAACGTACAGGCTGAGTGTCCTCACTGGACTTCAGTTTCCTCATCTGGAAAATGGGAATAATAATAGAACCTACTTCCCAGGATTGTTGCAAAGATTAAATGAGCGTGCATATAACATATAACAAGGGCTCTACAAACACCATTGATATTATTCATGTCTCTACCCTCTATTCTTCTGTCAGTGCTTTTTGGCTGAACCACACTGGAAACACCCAGTGCATTGATTTTTGGATTTCCTTTCAGCCATGAAGCTGTGTGGAGCAGTCAAGTTGGTCTAGGGTGCCTGCCTGGAAACGTGGTTGGAGCCCTGACTCTGCCTCTCTGTTGCTCTGGGATCTTCTGCTGGTCATTTTCCCTCCCTGGCCCTCAGTTTCTTCTTCTATAACAACACTGTCCAACAGAAATACATGTGAGCCACATACGTGATTTTAAATTGTTTAGTAGCCACTTCATAAAAAGTAAAAAGAAATAGGGAAGATCGATTTTAATGATATATTTTACTTAACCCAACATATCTAAGATATTGTAATTTCAACATGGAATCAATATTAAAAGATCATCAGTGAGATATTTTACACTTCTTTTTACACTCAATCGGGGAGATTCTGGCAATTGTCTGGGTTGTTTTTGGTGGTCACAAGAGGGGAGGAGGGGGACGGGGGGGTGCAGTGGCTGTGTGCCACTGGCATCTAGAGGGCAGAGACCAGGAAAGTCACTAAACATCCTACAGTGCGTAGGACAGCCACAAGCAAGGGTTATCTGGTCCAAAAGGTTAAAAGTGCCTGTTATCACATACACCAAGGTTCAGAAGAGCCACTTTCCAAGTTCTCATTGGCTACATGGGGCTGGTGGCTGCCATATTGGACACTACACCTCTATAACATGAAACATTTAGACATGCACTTAGAAAAGTCACATTTTTAGGAATTTGAGTTTTGGTAAATTTGTGTTCCTGCTCATCCCTGAATAATTGGCCAAATGAGATGTGACTGGTTCACCAGCGCCTGGCTGGCTAAGGACACAGCCCATCTGTCCCTGGCTGGTCAGACTCTTCTAAAGCCGCCCGCCCTCCCTGGGAGACAGAGCCTGGGACAGACAGTGAACCCCATTGTTCTTTTCTGGGGAGACAATGCTGCCGGCCCTGCTACCTGCCTGACAGGGCTATTGTGGCTCAGGGAGAAAAGGGCTTTGTCAGGACAGCAGCCAACGAGCCTGCAGTTCAATGGGGCCCTTTATGTCTGCACTCCCAGGGTGCTTTGGGGATGCTCATGCCAGCCCTGGCAAGGCCTGCCCCCTCCTAGAACAAATGGGGAGCCTGAGGCCCAGAGACTGTGTGGAAGGCCCTCCAGTAGATCCGAGCTCCCTGCACCTCCGCCCATTGCCCTAAAACGTGAAATTTACCTAACTCTGAAGAGCCCAGTCTCAAAGCACAGGGTGAACTCAGTGTTGCCTTTCACTCAGGGCAAGGGGCCCCTGCCGCATACCCTGAAACTTAGCAGCTCCACAAATTGTAAACACATACAAACAGAAATGTATTAAAGAACGTGTGTGCGCCCGTCCCTCAAGCTCCGGGCTCAGTTCTGGCCCAATGCAACCATAAACTAAACGTCCTCTCTTGTAATTTAAAAAGCCCAGGCCAGGAGGAAATACTCCGCATCTCTAGTCTGATGTCCTTGGAACAAAAGCAATCGAGTTTGAATGCAGCGAGAGTTTGAAGGCTGTTCCCTGGTCAGCCTCAGAGACAGACACTGTTTTGTGGCACAAATTGGATCTGAGCAGCAGAAATGCTTAGGTAAGAGAAAAGACAAGTTAAATTCTCTTGTGCAATCCTCCCTCTCAGGTAGCACGGATGCAGATATTTTTCTGTAATGAAGTATCACTTCCTAGTGGGGCTAGTCATCCCATCTCTGGCTTCTCTGTGTTCCAATTCATACTGGTCTTGGAGGTTCTCACCTCCATTTGAACTGTGGCCCCACATCCCTCTAAAGTCAGGGGCAGGCCTGGGTGCCCTTAAAGACCGGTGAACTTGGATACATACTGTTGGCAACATCTGTGACTTCCCTTTCCCTTCTAATCTCTGCCCTGCCCACCCACCCTGGGGGAGGGTGAACCGTGGTGGTTCACACACACACACACACAAACACACACACACACACACAGAAAGGAGCAGGAAGGGCTGTCTTGTTTGACAGGTGGGGAAACTGATCCTCATGGAGATTAAGTGACTTGTTTAAAGTCACCCAGCAATTAGGGGAAGCCATATGCTGGGAGAGCCCGGCTAGAAGGCCGCAAGTAGAGGGTGGAGTGTGGTGGCTGGGAGGACAGGCTTGGGGGCAGAGCAGCTCCATTTACTCCGGGTGCCCTTGCTTTTAGCTGTGGGACGTCGGGGGCAAGTTTCTCAGTGTTTACAATATGTTTTTTCTATATGGGAACTCTCTGTACTATTTTTGCAACTCTTCTGGAAATCTAAAATTATTTCATAATCAAAAGGGTTTTTTTGTTTGTTTTTGAGGAAGACTGGCCCTGAGCTAACATCTGTGCCCATCTTCCTCTACTTTATAGGTGGGACGCCTGCCACAGCATGGCTTGATAAGCGGTAGGTAGGTCCACGACTGGGATCTGAACCTGATCCAGCGAACCTGGTCGGAAGTGGAGGCCGGAAACAACCACTACACCACTGTGCTGGCCCCCATAATGAAAAGTTTTAAAATACAGTTTCCTCTCATCTGTGCCACGGAAATAAGAATGGTACCTGCCTCACAGGAGGCCTTGGTGAGATAGCGCCTGTCAAGGGTTAGTGCAGTGTCTGTCCCGTAGTGAAGACTCGGTACAGAATTATTTTTGAAAACTGCCTCGTGCAGGAGGCCAGTGACGGACACTGTCAGAAGTGACCACTGCTTTCTTGGCAGTCCCACATCATCACTGCACCAGAGCAGGAGTTTATTTCAGTCTAAAATGACAGGCAGTTTAGTGTGGGTGCTGGGACCGTGCATTTGATCTTGGCTCTTCCCCTCGCTAGCTGGGGTCTGAGCAAGTTACATGATGGCTCTGTGCCTCAGTTTCCTTTCTGTAAATCATAAAAGTATGTACTGCGTATGGATGTCATCAGGATGAAATGAAGCAGGATTTTTCAGCACTAATGACTGTGCCTGGCCTATAGCAGGCACTGCACAGTTTTTTTACGGTCCAGGTCAGTATTTCTCTAGCTTCTTTTACTATTACCCACAGTAACAACTATTCTTTCCATCACCACTATTTTTTAATGGTGATTTGGAAAACACCGGTCTCTAGATAGTTGACTCCATTTTGTTTCTCCTATTACTATATAAGGTTCTTGGGGGACAGGCAATTTGGCTCATTTTGGTCTCCATTCACTTCCTTTCCCTCTTCCATTCAATTTACCAAGCTTCTATCACCCATTCATTCCACATGTATGTATTGACCATTTATTGGGCACCAAGATGTGTCTGCTGTGTAGTGTCCTAGTGCCCAGCACAGATCAGGCCTATGTTGAATGAATGAATAAGACAGGGAGGTGGGAAGCCAGGAAAGCATGAAGGAAGGAAAAAACCCAGGGTCCTGGACCTCCTGGCCGGAAAGGGCCCCAACTGGAAGCAGTGACCCTTTCCAACACCCACGTTCCAACTTCCACCTTGGCCTGAAAATTTCCCCCTCCCTCACCATCCTGGGGCCATCAGCTCTGTCACTGAGGATGGAACTGGGTGCGGCTCCCGGCGTCGCTGAGGGGCGGCGCCCAGGGACCCGCTCCCTCGCCTGCTGCCGAGAGCGCCGGGCGGTGACTCCTCGGCGGCGACACGGGCAGCCTCCGCACCCCGGGACGGCGCGCGCTCCTCCGCGGGCAGCTCGAGCGCCGGGCCCCCGGCCCATGGAGTTGCCCAAGACGCCGGCTGACTCCTCCCCAGGGACCCTCCCCCTCTGGGGCGCGTCATTCTCCCCACCCCTGGGTTCCCACCCCGGCGGCTTCTCGCACGCCGGCCACGCGGGGGACAAGTCTCTGCCACCTGCTCCGGAGCCGGGGATCCGGGGGCGCCGTCCGCCCGCGCGTCTGTCCGCGCGCCCAGGGCCCCATGGAGCTGCCGGCCAGCAACGCCAGCTGCGGGAACGGTGCGTGCGGGCCGGGCGGGGACACGGGGGCCTCCGCGCTTCGCGCCTTCCCTTCCCCGCCGCTCCTTTCCTTCGCGTCCTCTCCTGCCAGGGGCCCAAAAACTGGAGAGTGGGGGAGGTCAGCACGAGTTGTTTCCCACTCAGTTCTCAGGCCCGTCTTGGGGAGGAGCAGGATTCTGGCTGACTTCCCCCATCTGTGGAGCTGGGTGACTGAGAGGGAGAATGGGAGAAAATGGGACGTATGCGGGAGGGAGGAGGCGGAGGCGGGCATTATCGGCTGGGCCAGGTCGACCTAGAGGTGGGAGGTTGCAGGTTTTTTTACGTATACAGGGTGGTTGCTGCAGATTTTAGTACCTGCCCAGGTCTGGCTGTCTCTCTGGAGCGCACCAAAGACAGGAGCGAGGGGCGCAGACTCAACACCCCAAAACCCACACACACCTTTTAGAAAAAGGAAGGAAAGAAGACCCTCAGGAAAGGATACGGAAAGACCCTTGGCTTTACGTTGAGTTCTTACCATGAACCGGGTAGTGGACTAGGCCCTTTACTTGCGTTATCTCATTAATCCTTAATACAACTCTAGAAGGCAGGTGGGTATTATTACCTTAATGTCTCCATTCTGGAGACAGAGAAACTCAGGCTCTGAAAAGTCTGATAGTTTGCTCAAGGTAATATAGCTGGCAAATGGAATTTGAAACTAGAGCCTTTGGATTCTAAAATCTGTACACTCTTATTAGGATCCTCAACTCCTTTCTTGGTATAGCTCCATTTTCCTCTTGGAACTGCAGCTGTGGCATATCCCTGTTTCTCTAACTTCTCTTCTCCAGTGAAACTTTCAAAGCCAGCCTGTTGGGTGTTCACTGGCTTTGGTGTCCTGACCAAGGCAGTCCGTTTCCAGCCTCATCTTCCCCTGGGAAAGAGTGTGTTCTCCGGTCCTAGCCTATTCGAGAAGAGAGGCAGGAATCAACTGGCCCAACGCCCATTTGTCAGCTGAGCATCCTTCTCAAAACTGGACTTCTGAGATTTGGGTGATTTTGGCCACCACCCCTCTCTCTTTTTCTTTTTACCCCATGGGAGAACTTAACTCAGTGGAGGGTGCTGCACCCCTTGGGTGCTTCAGGACTCCCCCAAACAGCCAAGCCCACCCTTTGGCTCCACCTGCTGGAGACACACCTTCAGGAGGGCAGGTGAAGGATGTGGGAATGGGCTTGGCCTTCCTCTTGGGAGTCACCTTCCTTGGCCCACATCCTCCCAGGCTCTGGCTCATTTCCTGAGCTCAGGGAACTCCCCAGACTCAACTCGTGTCCAAACTGAGGAACAGGAGTGAGCCATCAGAACCAGTTTGATTAGAGACCGAGATGGCTTCTTGTCTCATCTTCTCTTGATTGTGACACAGGTGTCAGAAAGAGAGATCTCTCACTGCAAAAGACACATGGATGTCCCCTGGGGGGTTCCAGACCCAGCTCTGCTACCAGGGTTTTTGTGAGACTCAAGCAAGTCCTTCTTCTTCTCAGGGGCTCAGTTTCCCCAGCTGAAAGTAGGAGGGTTAGACTGGCTGCCATCTAAGGGCTCTTTCAGCTCTGTTGTTCTGTGCCTCTGTGCCAAGGAAGAACAGTCAACATTGCCCGTACTCTGTTCCACCAAGATGCCACTCTGTACTCCAGATATGCCAAAGCCGGGGCTGCCTGATCTTGGACTTTGCGGCCCTTCTAGTACTAACCTCGAGTTCTAATTGGTCCAAGAAGTGCCTGGCCCAGGCTTATGTCCTTGGCACGGGAGCCCAGGCCTTTGTGACACACAGTTTGAAAAAGACCTCCTACCACCAGAGGTCACAAACTCAAATGCCTCAGGGGCTGAGCACATAACAAAAATGCCTGCAGGGAGCCAGTACAGACTCTGGGGAATTACAAAGAGCTTGTCCTGTCTAGGGGGGCAACCGCTGCTCGGCTACAGCCCATCATTGCCTGTGGAAAGGTATGCCCACTAAGGTAAGCAAAGGCAGCTCAAAAGCTGAATTTTCATGGGAAATCTCCTGATTTCTACAAGTTGGTACTGAATTCATGTTTTATAATTTCCCTGAAGAAGCCAAATGAAGCCCCACCCTCCTTGCTGCCTGCTTCATGGGAGGACAGGGGGTAGGGGTGTGTGATGGTTAAGAGCACGGGCTTTAGGGTCAGATGGGCTTGGGGAACAATTCTGGCTGCACCACTTGCAACCAGTATAGCTTTAGGCAAGTTAGTGAACTTATCAGGGCCCAGCGTCTTCAGCTAAAACCCTGGACCTGGTCATTGTGCCCTCTCCATGATAGGAATGCTCATGGAAAGCCGCAGAGCAGAGGCCATGTGAGTACTGGCACTGGAGGATTATTGGCTATGCTTTGTACTGTTTCATTGAACTTGGGCAGCTTAGTTCTTCTCACTGAGGATCTGCCCCTCATGCCCAGGTTTGTCCTGTTGTCCTTGGTGTTTGTGCCAAAAGGGCAAGCAAGGGTGGACTGGATCTGGGGCATGCGGGCTGGTTCAGACTCTTGGGACTCTAGGCCTTGGAAAGCAAACTAAAGACAGATTCTGCATGAGATGGTAGGGACACCTATCCCTCTGAGGCCTGAGGGAGGTCCCAGCCACTGACCACTCACACCAGAGGTCTTAGAAGTAAGGGCTGGGAATGGTCAGTTCTAACCAACAGGAGGCTCGTATTTACTCATCTTCAGGCCTAGAATGGGCTGTGGACTCTCTACCTTCACTCCCTCATGTTACCTGTCAGGTGTGTCCCTTGTGGCTGGAGTTAGGGATACATAAGTGAGGAGAAGGAGAGAATCCTGTGTGATCCTGAGCTGTTGGAGGCCGGTGTGCCCAGAGGCTAGGCGGGAATTCCTGTGGAGGGCAAGAGGTTAGATTCAGTGATGCCTGAGAGCTTGGGGGACCATGCTTGGTGTTTGGGGCATCAGCATAGCTTAGTGGTTATGTGCTGGAATTCTGGAGTCAGACAACCTGTGTTATTGGGCAAGATACCTGACCTCTCATGGCCTCCATTTCCACATCTATGAAATGGGAATTTAAGACAGCACTTATCTGACAAGTGGTTGTAAGAATTTGATGCATTCATGCAAATAAAGCCCCTAGCCTGGAGTAAGCACTCAGTGAATGTTAACTGTTATTTTTAGGTTGAGGCCCAGTGTGTGGACAGAACCCCACAGTAGCTGAAGCAGTGGGTCTGAAACAGTGGCCAATTCCAATTGTTAAAGTGTGCAAACGTCCCCAGCATGACTCTCTCACTGTGGTCTTCCCCTCTAGGTTCCTTGATCAGCCTATACTGCTCCTCCCGACAAGTCCTGTGCCAGGTCGTCGGTGACCTCAGCCCTGAGATGCCCAGCAATGTCACCTCTCACAGCTGGCAGGAGAGGTTTAGGCAGAACTACAGCTTCTACATTGGCTTGGGTCTGGCCTTCCTGTCCAGCTTCCTCATCGGCAGCAGCGTCATCCTCAAGAAGAAAGGCCTCCTGCGACTGGTGGCCTCGGGGGCCACACGGGCTGGTAGGCTCCTGGGGGGCGGGTGGGGATGGTGTGCTAGGCAGCTGAGCCCTTAGCCAGCCCCGTGAACCTCCTTACAGGGACCACTGTAGCAGTTTGAGAGCCTGGCCTAGTTGGGCACAAAGGCTCATTGTCAACCCCATTGGGAATTCAATCCACCAACAGGTGACCTTCCTTTGCAATCCAATATTTCCTGCCAACTTCAAGATACGTTAATTGGAGTGAAGAGAGAGGAAAGTCTCAGGGTCAAGAATCAGAAACCCTAAGGCTGGTCCTGGTTTTATTTCTTACCAGCTGTGTCATCATAGGCAAGGCAAGTCACAACTTCCCTGAAAAATGGGAATATAAATACCTCTGCCCAGAAGAATGTCAGACACTAGTATGCCCTTGCTTACCATCAAACTGAGTTCCCTTATAGGCCACAAAAGAATTGCTGAGTCTCTGTCCAGAGAGATTTGCTTGTTTGGAAAATAAGATGTGTATCCATGAAATGATTCTTGAGAAAAGGAATCATGTGTAAAAGAATTCATTCATTTAATCATTCATTGAGTACCTGCTGTGTGCCAGGTATCTTTCAGACAGGGGGATGCAGTGCCTTGTGGGGCATTGAGTTGAGTGGGAGAGACAGGCAAGACAATAGACAATTGTTCTGTAGTGTGTTAAGTGCTATCACGGGGAAAATCCAGAATGCTATGGAATATTTTGGAGGGGCATGTAAAGCTCAGGCTTAGGGGGTAGGGGAGCTTTCTGTAAGAGGTGATCTAGAAGCCAAGAAATAAATAATGAGGAGATAGCAAGGTGGAGGGGAAGAGAGGGAGATGTAGTGTTCCAGGCAAAAAGAACAGCATGTGCAAAGGCTCCGAGGAGAGAGAGCGTGAGTGACACTAGGAACTGAAAGTGGTTCAGGATGGCTGGAGCATGAGGGCTAAGAGATGGGGTGAGGGCCAGACCATGAAGGGTCCTGTAAAGTGGGCTCCGGAGTCTGAGTGCAATTGTCAGTGACTGAAAGGCTCTATGCAGAGGAGTGACTTAGGCTGGCTTATGATGTGAGAATATCCCCAGTTGCTGGGTGGAGAATGGATTAGAGGACAAGCCTGGAGGCTGGGAGACCAATCAGAGGAGCGAGACAACAGAACTTGGGCCTGGGAGTAGCAATGAGAGTCCAGAGACAGTCTTTGAAGAGAGAACTTACTGGATTTGGTGTTGACTGGCTCCAAGGGGAGGGTGAAAAACAGGGTCAAGAATGACTCAGCTTTCTGACTTGAGCAACTGGGGAACTGAGGGTGCTATTTTCTGAGATAAAGAATGCAGGAGGAGCAGGTTTATGGGAAGATGATATGTTCAAGCTTGGACATGTTCAGTTTAATGTTCTGTGGGACATTGAACTTTGGAAGCCGATTCCTGGGGCTCCAGCTCCAGCTCTTCAATTCCTGGTCATGTGAGCCTGGGCAAGAAAAGTATTTTTCCTGTGCCTCAGTTTCCTTATCTGTGAAATGGGGATAAGGATAGTTCCAGACTCAAAGACTGTTATGAAGACCTGTAGTGTGTTTAGACAGATGCTTGGCACAGGGTAAGCACTGGTATTAGTATTACAGTTAGCTAAGCGGGATGGCCCAGCAGGCAGTTGGACACCCAGGTGTAAAGCCAGGTTCGCTCTCCAATGGAGAGCTGTGAGGTGTGAACATGAAGTCTGGAGCACTGGTCATTGCTGCTCTATCCTTCACTTCTGGATAAGTGTTTGAAAGGCCAGAGCCCTCCCAAAGTGTGAGAAAAACAGCTGCTTGACTTCAGGGGAGAGCAGGGGAGGTATCATTGCCCATTCAGAAAGGCACCTTCCCTGGAGTCAACTTTTTCCTCCAATCTGCTATTTCAACATCTTCTGAGATTTTAGCCCTTAGAGTAAAATGCTCTCAGAGCTCTTAGCTTTTATGGGAGAGTCTGACCCCTTTAGGAACCTGATGAAAGCTAAAATCTTCTGAGAAAAATGGGCATTCACAAAAAGCGACATACAATTTTTGGATTTTCACAAAGCTGTCTAAAATCCTTCCATCATTATCATCATCATCATCATCATCATCATCGCTAATATTATTGAGTATTGACTATGTACCAGGCTCTGAGCCCCCCATGTGAACAAAGCAGGCACATTTCTGGCTTCATGGAGCTTCCATTTTAGAGGGAGAAATGCCAGAAAATAAACAGATCAATGCAGATAATAAATGATAAGTGTCATGAAGGAGAAGAGCTGGGTGTGATGAAAGAGAATCCCAAGGGAAATAGTAGAGATAAGGGGGTCATGGAGGGCATCATAGGGGAAGCAACCTTCAGGCAGACACCTATAGAGTGGGTGTAGATTTACGCAAATATCGTTAAGAAGACTATTCTATTCCAGACATGGAAAAGCATGTGCAAAGCTCTTAAGGCTGAAAAGAGCTCATCATTTCTGAAGAACTAATCGAAAGCCTGAGCAGCTAGACTGTAGTAAGAAGAGTGGCAGGAGATGCCTTTGGAGAGGTGAGCAGGGTCAAAACTAAGAACAGGCTTGTGAAGGATTCTGGTCTTTATCCTAAGAGTGTTTGGAAGGCATTGGCCAGCTGTAAACTGAGGAGTGACATAATCTGATTCACATTCTTAAAAGACCACAGACTGCTCAGAAAGGAATGGATTAAAAAGGGATGAGAATAGAACCAGAGGAACCATAGGAAGCTGTTGCCTCAACCTAGGCCAGAGTTGATATGCCTTGGAGTAGGGTGGTGGCAGTGGAGTGGACACACGTGTTGCTTTTTGGAGACAGAATCAGCAGGATGGAGTAGATGCAGAAAGTGGAGGAGTGGGAGGAGTCAAGGGGGATTCCCTTCTTTCTGGCTGAAGCAACTAGGTACACGGAGGTGCCATTTACTGAGTTTCATTTGATGGATAGGTGGGAAGCCCCATAAATTCAAGAGTTCCATTTAAGATGGAGTTTGAGACGCCTGCGAGAGATCCAAGAGTTATCAAGTAAGCAATTAGATATACATCAGGGCTCAGAAGAAAGGATCAGGGTACATATACAAAATAGAGACACCAGCATATAGACGGTATTTAAAACTTTGGGAATGGATGAGCTCACCCAGGAAAGGGCCCGGAAGCAAGCTCCCAGGACTAACTGCAGCTGACATATATTGAACCCTTAGAGACTGGGGAGTGAAGGTGCCTGAGAAAGTGGGGCCAAGCTCTAACTTTGTGTCCATTCCTTTCTACAGTGGATGGAGGCTATGGCTACCTGAAGGATGCAATGTGGTGGGCTGGATTTCTCACCAGTAAGTGTGTTCTTTGCTGCTAATGACAGTGACCTATTGATGGCAGAGGCAGAGATGAAAGGAGGGGTGGATGGGGCATTTCCGTCTCTATTGTGCAAAGTATGAACCTGAGCCTTGGCAATCTTTGCAGGTAGAACATCTTACATGTTTCTCAGATCACTTTCTCAGCCCAAAGTCAGTCTTTCGTCCATGAAGCATCTATCCCCAGAGAGGTTTGTACAGAGTGGGTAAATGAAAAAGGCATTTTTTTCAACTTCCCTTGAAACATAGGGAGATATTACTGCCTATTGGAGTCTCCTGGTCTTCTTGCTGGGACTTCTAAGCCAGTTTCCCCATTCCACAGGCAGTTTGTTGGCTCACTTAGGATATGGTTGGTCTACCACTTAAGGTTTGCCCAAATTTGCACGTTTACACATTTCTCCTGCTTTCCACCCACCCTCTCTGGCTTTCAAACCCGAATTCCTTTGGACGGAAAATTAGCCAGCTTTCCATTTATAATTTCCTAAGTCAGATTTTAATGTCAGTCTTAGCCAGAGCTATCATATTCATCATCTGATTTCAAAGGGCAGACCCAGATCATTCTCCACCAGCAGAAAGACAGAAAAAGCACTTGCAGGAGTCTGCAAACTGAAAACTCAAATGGGGTGAATTAGGCCCTTTGGAAATATCAGACTTTCTAACCACCTGCCTGTCAGTCTCGACTATCTACAGTTCCTCTGGGAAAGATAGCTACATCGGCCAACGCGTACCTAAAGAATCAATAGCTGTAGTTGTTTCTTTATTTGATAATTAACACTTTCTAGACCTTACCTTGAAGATACAGACCAAACATTGGCAGTCCCTGAGATACACTTAACAGTGCCTGGACTAGAAGCCAAGAGACATCAAGAACAAGAAGGCGTCTACTACAAACACGTCATGTGACCTTGGACTCTGGGCCTGGCTTCCTCATCTTTAAAATGGAAAGATTTGATCAGAATAGTCTGGGCCTGACCTGATCAGATTCTCCAGGGAGAGAGCATAATGATCAGGGTTTTAAGGAATGCTGGGCTGGGATTCTATGAATGGTTGAATACTGAACGAAGTCGTCTCTACCCAGATTCATTTGGGCTGGAGATGGTGCATCGGCTCCATACTAGCCTCTTTTCTCCCTTAATTTCCTAGTGGCTGCTGGAGAAGTTGCCAACTTCGGGGCCTACGCATTTGCTCCTGCAACAGTCATCACACCTCTGGGAGCACTGAGTATCCTCATAAGGTTATTGTCACCTCTCTTGCTGTCTCTGGCTCCTTCCAATTTTCAGTTTGTTGAGGTTTGGAACTGCCAAGTGGGGTCACCTGCCACTTGCAATCAGTCCCAGCTCCCAGAAAGTGGCAGTGTGCTGTCCAGCACTCTGGACCCTTGGATCGTTTGCTGCCAGTTGCTCTAGCATCCCATTGACTGACTGGGCAATGGAAGGGCAGGCCAAGCCCAAACCAGTTGGAAGGGCTTCCACTGCCGCCAAGCTGAATGTCTCAAGTCAATGTTTTGGTGCCGCACTGGGAGAAGCATCAAAGTCAAAAACATCCTCCCCAGATTAACACTCCCTGAGTTCTAACCTTGGCTTTACCACCTAGTAGTTACGTTACCATGGGCAAGTCAGTTAACCACTCTGAGGCTCAGTTTCTCCAGCTGCTAAGTGGGGATGCTAATAATACCTACCTGAAGGCATTGCTGCAAGGACTAAATGACATAATGCACAGAAAGTGTGTGGTACAGACCTGGCACTGAACAATAACCACAGCTAACATATATTGAGGGCTTACTATGTGCTAAATCTTCTAAATGTCTTGCACGTATCAACTCGTTTAATCCTAATTAGAAAGTAGGAGAGCTGAGGCAGAGGCTAAGCAATTTGGCCAAGGTCACCCAGGTCCCAAGAGTCTAGGCCAGGACTCCCATCCAGGCAGTCTAATTTCAGAGTTCAGGTGTTAATCACAATGCCATGTTGCCTCTCAAATGTTTCATAGTTTTACAAATAACTGATGTTAAATGCATGTGATTCCCATTGCCCCATTCTTCCACGCTACAAAAAATGGTTCCTCTGTGGGGGGTCCTGAAGCCCCATTTGAAGCTGACTCTGATTGTCGGCTTAACCTTGGAGCCCTGGTAAATCCCAGCTAACCACACCCTGTTCTCGTAATTTCCTCTGTTTTGTATTACCGTCTTGATGACAAGTTTGCAGCATTTACTCAGTCAAGAAACAAATAGGACCATGACTCACATGGCACAATTCGCTGATGTAGCTGCGACACACTATTGTGTGTATGATTAGTTTATAAATTCCCGCCCCCAGGAAGTTGGAAGAGGCAGGGAATCCTCCGGTGTAACCTCTGCCTGTGCTGATGCCACCAGACTCTCTTGAGTGGGCATTGTGGTTAAATGTTTTTGGTAGTTTTAGAGGGGCCGTGGGAGACATGCAGAGGAACTTGGACATCCGTTCCCTCTCTCCTGATACCTTTAACCAGGACTTTGGAGGCTAATTGAGTGCTGGGTGAGCCAACAGATTTTTATCCTAAACGGATGTCACCTTTGTAAAGAAACAGAAGCGTGCCCCAGTGATCATGCCTCTCTTGCCCAATTTCCCTCCCTTCTTCCCTCACTCCTGCTGGCTCATCTAAAGGATACGAGGGGAATGAAAATCACGCCACCAAGGATAGCAAGGAACCAGAGGCATTTTGCCAAGAAAAGAGAAGACTCAGGAAAGTCACAAGAATTCTCTTCAATGAGCTGTAGAGGAAAAACCATAGGCTTTATAATTAGACAGAACAAGCCCAAGTCCTGGCTTAGCTACTTAGCAGTCGTATGACCTTGCGAAGTCATTTTGACTTCTATAAGACTCACTTTTCCCATCTAAAAAATGGAGATAGCATATTTTACTTCTCAAAGAGTTGTGAGATGTAGGTGAGATAATAAATGGGAAGTTTCTAGCATAATATCTAATACATAATACATGCCCAAGACAGAGTGCTAATAATTGTCATTTGGGTTGTTTATATTGGCTTATAATATATGGAATTATTATAAGGAAATGGAAGAAGGAATAGATTTGTTCTGTATGGCTCAAGGAATAGGAATGGGACAATGAGTAGAAATTACCATATTTTTGGTGAATAATTACAATGAACATATAATAGATTCATTTGCCTCATGAAGGAGTGAGCTGCTTTTCACCAGAGATATATAAGCCAAGGCTGAGAGCCATCTGTTTGCAGTGTTAAAAGAAGATGTGCTCTTTGGGTAGGAAGTTAGACAAGAGTGCTTTGAAGGGCCCTTCCAACACTTCTGTTTTGGGACACTCCCAGCCTCTAAAATGAAAGAAATCCATGTGTATGTCAATTCCTCCAGCACACACTGTAACCCTCCCAGAAATGAGTTTCTATTTCAGATGTTTTTGGGGGGGTCTAGAAAAGCTTTCGTGAGAGAGTAGTGAGTCCTGATCTGTTGTTCTCTGTGAGCACTTGCTCAGCCCCCATTTTTCTTCAGGACCCTGAGGCAGGCATGGCTGCCTAATCTCTTTCTCCTATTTCCACGTGCAGTGCCATCCTTTCCTCATATTTCCTGAGAGAGAGTCTGAATCTGCTGGGAAAGCTGGGCTGTGTCATCTGTGTGGCGGGCAGCACAGTGATGGTGATACATGCCCCTGAGGAAGAGAAGGTCACCACTGTCACTGAGATGGCTGCCAAGATGAAAGACACAGGTAGGCTCCAAGCCCTGGTGAACAGGAAGGCACTGGGGGATGAATCTTGTGGAGAGCCTGACTAGGTTCTGAGCATCTCAGGTGCTGCCACCTGGAGGACGAGGCACGCTAAAGAAAGAAAGTTGGGCTGGTCCTAAGGTTAGCTTACAGGTTCCCCTCCTGATATATAGTGATGCCATTTATTAAGTGTTTATTATGTGCCAGGCACTGTTCTAAATGCTTTATATGCATTGTCTTCATCAGTTAGGTCTGCTATAGCAGAATACCATAGACTGGGTGGCTTATAAACAACAGAAATCTATTTCTCACAGTTCTAGAGGCTGGAAGTCCAAGATCAGGGTGCCAGCAGATTCGTGTCTGGCAGGAGCTTACTTCCTGATTCATAGATGGCCGTCTTCTCCGTGTCCTCACATGGTGGAAGGGGCAAAGGAACTCTCTGGGGTCCCTTTTGTTAGGGCACTAATCTCTTCATGAGGGCTCCACCCTCATGACCTAATCACCTCCCAAAGGCCCACCTCCAAATCCCATCACACTGGGGGTAGGGTTTCAGTCTATGAATTTGGGGGGACATGTTTAGTCTATAGCATGCGTTATCTCATTTAATCTCCCCAAAGTAAAGCCCTATGAGGAAGGTCCTATTATTAGCCCTATTTTACAAATGAGGAAACTGAGGTCTTGGGGGTTTAATTAATACCTTGCCCAAGTTATTAAAGAAATTGTGAAGCCGGGACTGGAACCCATGTTTGACTCCAGAGCTCAAGTTCTTAATGCAACATCCCATTGCTGTGGGCAGGGGGCTCTAGGTGCTAATTGCATCCTCTACAGCTCAGGTTCTCTCTCTTCCTCCCTTCCTGAAGGGTACATCGTGTTTGCTGTGCTTCTGCTGGTGTTCTGCCTCATCCTCATCTTCGTCATCGCCCCACGTTACGGGCAAAGGAATATCCTCGTTTACATCCTCATCTGCTCTGTGATCGGGGCCTTCTCTGTGTCCGCCGTCAAGGGTCTGGGCATCACCATAAAGAACTTCTTCCAGGGGATGCCAGTTGTGCGGCACCCCCTCCCCTACATCCTGTCCCTGATCCTAGCACTTTCGCTCAGCACTCAGGTCAACTTCCTCAACAGGGCGCTGGACATTTTTAACACCTCTCTGGTGTTCCCCATCTACTACGTGTTCTTTACCACAGTGGTGGTTGCCTCCTCCGTCATCCTGTTTAAGGAGTGGTACAGCATGTCTGCTGTGGACATTGTGGGCACCCTCTCCGGCTTTATCACCATCATCCTGGGTGTGTTCATGCTTCATGCTTTCAAAGACCTGGACATCAGCCAGACCAGCTTGCCCCACATGCACAAAAACCCAACCCCACCTCCTGCCCCTGAGCCCACTGTCATTAGACTAGAAGACAAGAATGTCCTTGTGGACAATATAGAACTCGCCAGTACCCCATCGCCAGAAGAGAAGCCCAAAGTATTTATAATCCATTCCTAAAGCTTGGAATACGTGAGCAAGAAGATGAGCCCTACGGTACAGCCTGACTTCTCAATTTCAGAGCCACCTGGTTATTTTCAGCACAACTGTTACCAGTGGACTCTCCTTTCTGACACGTTTATTTATACCTCATCGCTGTTTCCAGGAGAAAAGTCCCTACCCAGTGAGTGGTGGTGGTAGAATTTCCTGGAAACACAGCCTCAGTGACCAAATACCCTACTTTACGTTGGTGCCAGCAGGTCCCAGGGACCTGCCTTCTCACTTGTTTCCTCGGTGCCGTCTCTATGTTGTTGGGAAGAAGGTAGAATTTGACCCGTTGAATGTAGCGCAGGCCAAGAACTTTCCTGAAATGTTGGTCATCAGGAAATCCTTAGCACTAGCTCTCCTCCTGAGACTGAATCGCCATTCCTTAGCCCAAGGATGAAGTGCAGCTGGCTTCCAGGGACCCAGAGAGCTGTTCGCCAAGCCTCTTCATCCAGAGCTGATAGAGACACAACTAATGTAAGATGTCTTCCTGCTTTCGCCACTTCTTCTTCGGAGACAAAAGCAAGATCTCAGCTGACCCTCTTACTGTGAAAGCCACCTGATGTCTCAGGGAAACATTTCCACCAACCCCATTCCCCGAGCACTCCAGCCTGGAGGTCAGCATCTTAGTTTCCATCAGCTCCACCCTCCTCCCCACCCTTTCCCTCTCTCTATATGTCCTAAGAGGTCAGTCACTGAGACAGTCAGTTATCGTAGAACTCAAAACATCAATTTGCCTCCCTCTGGAGAGAGAACAGCAGTTGCACCGCTCTTAAAAGTAGCCTGGCTGTCCAGCTAGAATTTGGCAGAGTGCATTTTCCTTTTTCTTGAGGAGTAAACCAAAATATGATTTGGGGACCTGGGGAGAAGAGTGAGGAGCTAAGTCAGGATCTGGCAGAAAGCAGCCACAGGCTCTCTGGAAACCAGGGGGCCACCTTTTGTATTTGCTCTGGTGCCCCACCAAGAACCCAGGTGGAAAGGGCTCTGGGTAGTTTCTGGCTGCAGCCTCAGAGGCTTGGCCAGTGGAATCAGCTTTGAACTTCAGTGACCACGTAGGGGTAGAGGCTTGGCGTGGGGTGCATTCTGGCTGTTGACCAGATTGCCGCCAAGTCTCCAACTCCTCTGATGAACTGCCACACTGGGAAGCAGCGTGTCATGACTGCTCCAACACCACCTGCTTTGGGGACTGCCTTTGGTCCCCTCACATTTGGCCAGAGGCGTTCAAAACATAAGAGCAGCTGGAGAGATAGAATTGCTATTCCTTCCCTTCCTGTCTTCTTTTTAGCTGCAAGAGTGTGGGAGTTGGTGTAAGGACCATTGAAATGGAAGTGAGGGAGCCAGCATATTTGTAAAGAGGGAAGACTTGATCCTCAGCCCCCTAGCTGGTGCAGAGCTTCTCCTGTCTAACTCCACGTCTGTGTCCTGAATTTACGTCCCATGCCCTAAGAGAGGCAACCCCAGGCCAAACTCCTGCTGGCCTTGGAGCTCCAAAGGCTCAGCTGACCAACAGACTGGCTTCCTGCGCCTCCAGCCTCAAATCTCCAGTTTTAAGTGAATGTGGATTTCTGTCTGTAACTAAAATCAATGCAACATGTTGGATCTTGAGAAGAGCTGTAATCTGTGGGCCCTGGGAGTGTGGTCTGCAGGGTCAGGAATAAAGACCTCTGAGTGTGTTTACTTGATACTTGCGTCTTGGCCTTCCTTGGACATGGAGCAATTAAACTGGTTCCTCTAGTGCTGGGGGACCAGTCCCGCATCTCTGGAGGGTTGTGGCTGCCAAGGATGTCCCTGCACTGCCTTCCCCAGCCATGCCCTCACTACAGTGGGAAAGGCTGTTTTGGGAATAGAGTCAGCTGAAGACACTCTTCCCTTGTTAATGCCTGAGCCCTGACTAGGAGCCAAGCACAGTGTTAAGAGCTTCACGTGAAGTCTTTAAGTCCTCACAAATCCCCAAGGTAGATATATTTTTATCTCCGTTGTATATATGAGAAAAGGTCCCAGGGAGGTTAAGTAATCGCTCAAGGTCACACAGCCAGGAAGAGTTAAAGTTGATATGTGGTTCTGAGCCCACAGTCTCAAGGGCAGTGTGTCTCTCTAAAAGATTAAACTTGTCCCTGATTGCATAGTCTGACATTCCTCTGTTTGTTTCTTCTTGTGATCTGTGCTGTCTCCCCTCTGGATGTATGCCCCATGAGAGTTGGTCTTTATTTACTGCTTATCCTCAGTGCCTAGCACATAGCTGGCACTCATAAAAACATATATTAAATGAAGGAACAATACCATTCCAAATAGTCCTTCTTTGCCCAAACTCTCTTGGGGGCCAGTTCCCATCCCAGAACAGATCCTAGTAGAAGCCCAGCATGTCAAGCAGAGCAACTCTAAAACAGACTTAGGCAGCAGTTTCTGAGCACATAGCCTGCACCAGGTATGGGTGGGTGCTTTCACATGGGGCACTTCCCTGGTGATCACGACACTTTTGAGGTGGGTGTTATTCCCAACTGTACAGCAGAGCAACTCAGAGTTCTGGAATTTATCCACTGTCACACATCTAGGAAGCAGCAGAGCCGGGATTTGAACCCAGGTCTGTGCAGCCAGGCTCTGTCTTATGCTGCAGACCAGTCCATGACTATCAACCCAGAGACTGGCCGGCAGAGTGGGTACAACGGCTGGTTTAGATGGTGGTGTTAAGTGGGCAGGGGTGTTTGGGTGGCGGCTCATTTCATGAGCAGGCATTTTAGTAGTCAAAGCATTTGTGTTTCGATGCTTTTGAGGTCCTTAGGCAATCTCATAATGGTGAGAAGTTAGAAAAGTATCATCAGCTCTCAGAGACCCAGGGCTTGGTGAAGATCGGATGAGCTAAAGCCGCATGCTATGCCTAGCATATGTTAGGAGCTCAGGAAATGTTACCTCTTATCATGATTATTACGATTCCATCTGTCTTAACCTCAAAATTGAGGGTGGGATCCTTTTGCAGACTGGGAAGCACTAAAGGATGTGAGCTGTGTTGTCACACACGGCTCTAGAAGCAGAAAGCACACGCTCGGCACCTGCCCACCCAGCCCAACGGACCTTGGGCAAGTCCCTCCCCTCGCTGAAGTACAAGATCCCCAGGAACAAGATGAGGAGGCCAACAGAGGGTTTCGGCTGTCTCCTAAACGCCATAGTGTAGGATGAGAAATGTCTCAAGAATCCCACGGTCTTTCATGTCTTTCGTGACCTGAGACCTAATTAAACCAGACCAGCCTGTGTCCAGGTGCAAAGGGAAAGAGCCCCCTCGACTGGTCATGGGAAAACCCAGGGCTTTTCTATCAGCTCGAGGTCTCGCATTATGGCCTGACAGGCTGGACGGATGGTCTCTGTGGGAACTCTTCGGAAGAGTCCTCATGTGATGGATCCTACGCAGTCTGAGCAGTGGGATCTTAAAATAAAGAAACAAAACGAATTGCCAAAGCAGGCAACATCTCAAATGACAATTTATTTTAATTAAATACAAACAAGGAAAAAAGGCACCATGGCCCATTCAAGTATTTTGCATAGATGTACAAATATTGTAAACAATTAATAGGTGGACGAGAGAGAAGAGGATCTGTTTTCCATGAACAATCTCCCAAATAAAAAGAAAATTCACATTGCCCTGGATCCCAGACACATACGTACACACAGTGGATGGTTTGAGAGGATGCGCGGAAGGGCGACTTTGGGGGCGCTTGGCTTGGATTCTGCAGAACCTCTCCTTAGCGAGCTTCCCTAGGGATGGGGCACCTTTCCAGTTGGCAGTCCCATGGCTTTCTCGAGTGTCCAGTAGAGCTGTTATACACACATTTAACGCAATCCCTGACTTTAGAACTGGTCCCCGATGTAAAATATGCAAGTCTTCCAGACCCTCTGCTAAATAAGAACAAATTTGGACATAGGTAAGGGGAGTCTTTATTCAAAAGGATTATTGCAAGAGATGAGGGAACAGCTATTGCAATACCCTAAGATCTGTAACGAGAGACCAGAAGATCTGCAAGCATCTCTGAGCTGGGGCAGAAGAGGCTTTTCCTTTACAGGGAGAAGTAAACAAGGCTAAAAAGAACCTATGGCAAGCAGGTAGCCACAGCCTGGGGGAGGTGCCCTAGCTAAAACTCCCACTGAGACAGAAGACAGGGGCGCCATCTCCCTTGAGGTCCCTTGAGGTTTACATTTCAGAGATGGCTCCCAGGCTCTTAAGAAAAACATTTCCAGGGTTGTAAAACTGGCAGGAGGCTAAGTTAACTTTTAAAAAGATTTACGTACATCTCCAGCTGAACAAAGGGCGGGTTAACTCACCAAGCCGTGGTTAAGTCTCTCCTCCCCACTCGACCCTGAGCCAGGATACAGCCCCTCCTCAGAAAGGCTGAGGACAAAGACGTTCCCTTCTCTGAATGCGGCTCCTTCTAGCTGAGGTCACTCCTTCCCATAAAAGAGGCCTCTTTCTTCTGAGCTTTGAGATGCTCGCAGACCTTGCAACAGCTCCCCTGAGCGTTGTCGCAATGGCCCCCTGCTCCTCTTGTAATAGTACCTCTCCTGGTCTTGCAGTAATCCTTTCCAAGAAAGTCCCTCCTTCCTGAAGTCTGTCTCTGTTTTTATTTGTCACCTCAAAGCAGCACATGGGCACAGGAGGGAAACAGGGTTTTGTAATGGCCGGTCTTGCTCCCCGGCAGCCTCCTTGGCCTGCCGAAATGGCGACTTCTGGCTCCTGAACAGAACCAGGAGTGAAACAGTAAATAGAACCGGCTGCCAAAACTCTCTATCAAATTTTAAAAATTCGATCGTCTTCCAGTTCACAGTACAATTTTATGGGGTGGAGGTGGTATTAAAAATGATGGAAAACAAAAACAAAGACAGAAAACAGCAACAACCTAGGTCTCTTTCCCATGTGGTTCCAGGGAGGGTGGATATCAGATTCAAAAGACTCATGCAGCCACGGTGGCTGTGGCATTTTCACTTCAGAGCCTCCTACCTCCTGATGTGAGGGAGAAAAGCTGGATAAGCCATAGGAACTCTGTGAGGCAGGGCCTGGGTTTAAGGGTGATTTTTTAAGGGGGTGTTTTCACCTTTACTTTTCTGGGACCCGGCCTTGAGGCCTGAGGCATCTGGAGCAGCACGCTTAGATGGAAGGCTGTCCCCTGACTTAATCAGGCAGCAAAGAGAGTGGAGATCAGCTACGGGGAGCAACGGGGGCCATGTCAGGGAGACCCAGGGACGCAAATATCACCACTACCTGAGGGAAAAGAACCTCGTTTCCTGAGAGCGTTCTAAATCCACCCCACATGTGTACCCAGGTGCACATCCCTAATATTCCACTTGGCTACAAACCCCAGAACATCTATTGAGCACCTGTTGTGTGCAGAGCACTGTAAGGGCGTCCTGGGGGTGGCTGGGGAGTGAAAAGCTCAAGCCTCTTCTTTGCTTTGAGGTTTCAAGAGTAAACGACTGCTCATGCAGGAGTGGGGCCAGCCGCCCAGCACCCTTCTGGGGGTGGGAGACAGTCCCAGGGAACGTCTCCGGGGACTCGGTGAAAATCATCCTGTCTAGCAGAGCACCACGCAGCCTCCTTCTCTGCCGCAGGAGGCCGGGGCCCGTGGGATGGCATCCCCTGGCTGCTCCAAGTTCTCTTTCAGTGAGGGTCAGAGGAGGGCCGTGGCCAGAGAAGAGGACACCAGGACGTGGACAATCAAAAAGCCTGGTTGGCCCCAGCTCAGACCACCCCATCAGGGCTGTGGATTGCTGCTTCTCCAGAGATCTCCAGAGACAGGTCTGCTCTCTGCTCAGAGGGCAACAATCCTGCCTCAAGTCACTGACCAGACCTAGGGACAGGCTGGGGCATCTGCTTCCTTCATGGCACCTTTGGCCATCCCTGGGGACCTTACTCAGACTTAGGTGGGGGAGGAGGGGAGAAGACTCTCACCCTGCTGAGGTCACGAACACAATGGAAAATAAAGCTACGGCCCCCACAGCCCAAGTCTACTCCAGACAACACTCTTGGGAACCACAGCAGGAAATCCAGTGGCCAACCCTTGAGGCAGGACCCTGACGTGTGGGTCACAAGCACCAGGTCCCCAGGAAGTCAGGACTGCTGAGGGTCCACTCTCAGAGCATCGCACATCAGGTGGGTCCGAGAAGGGAAGGAGAAATCGAAAGCACAGGGCACTTGGAAAGTGCAGAAGAGAAAACAGAAGGCAACCAAGAATGGTGAGAGTGGACAGTGGCACCTTTGGCATTACGGCTCAGAGGAGGCCCAAGCCTGGTGCTCCCCCTGCTGTCTACACGGCCTACAAATAGTACCTGTGTGAGTCAGAGTGACCCGTGTGAATAAGGAGATGCAGGGATTTGGGAGGGTGTTGGGGGGGAGGGACTTGATTTGTTCACATGTAGCCAAAGAGCCGGGAGCTGTCACCTCACCCAAACCCTGGGCAGGGCCACAGCAGTGGCTGCTTTGACTCCTCTCAATCTCAGAGCTAAAAAGGATGGGTAAGTGCCCAGCCTCTATCTAGCCTGGGACCTTCGAGGATGACAGAAGCAATGGAAAGCTCTCATGCGTACCCTCCACCGTAGGACGTGGATGGATGGCTTCTCTAAGCTAAGTCCTGGACTGAAAGACTAAAAGAGACTTTTCCCAGCTGGACTCGCCAGCTCAGACAGCCTGGACCATCTCCATTGGCACCTCTAAGGTGAGGGGCCCGTTGAAGGGAGGTGGGAGGAGAAGCTGCCATTCATCCTCCTCCGTGCTCTCCCTTCCCTACCTGGGGCTGTCTATTGCACAAAACAACACTCAGATACCATCGGATAGCAGTCCTCCTGGGCCTCCAAGGAGGCCAAGGGGGCACTGAGTCAAGAAGGAGATTTGGAGATGCAGTGGTTCTGGGAGGAGGGGAGGAGGAGCTCGGAGGCGGCCAGACGTGCTTCTTCCAGATTCCGAGGTCACAGATCTTCCATGGTGTTCAGCAACCTCAAGGAAAGGGAGAAGCCCTTTCAGATGGGTCTAGATTTTCGAGCTAGTCATCATCCCAGACCTCTGTGATCTGTAATCAGGAAACTGTGGAAAGAAAGAGAAGGGAGAGAGAGACACATCAGCCAAATGCTGATCAGTGGCATCAACGGAGAGCTGTCCTCTTGCTTTTGACAGGTCGGAAGGATAGACAGACCATCAGCTGAGAAGAATGGTTTCCCGTAGAAGTTTGTCGACGTGTCTGCTTGTCCAGATCATCAACCCTACAGTGAGAGGCATGGTGGTGCCCCTACCCCGAGCTGATGAGCCATTCCCCCTTCCCCCCCGCCCCAAAGCTGCAGCTTAGTCCACAGATTTCCTAGGGCCTTGTGGGAACATAGGGCAGTTAGCCACACTTCCTCACCCCCTCCCCTCTGCCCCAATTCCCAGGACTGGCAGCCTGAGAATATGTCAGCCCCACAGAAGAGGTAATAAGAGGGGCCATTTGTGTGCAGCCTAGCATAGGCCAGCAGTTCATATATAATCGACTGCTTTGACTTCACAGCAACCTGATGGAGCTGGTTATGGCTGCTTCTTATTGCCTCCTTATAGATAAGGAAACTGAGACTCAAGAAAGTGACTTGCTCAGGGCCACTCAGCTGCACAGTTGAAGATCCAAGTTTGAAGCCACTGTAGCTCAGGCTCCTAAGTGTCACTTTTCACACAAAACCAAAAACCCTATTGCCAATTTAAGACAGTCAGGCAGGAACCAAGGAACGCTAAATGTTTGCTTGTCCTTGGCTTTTGTTCTGGAAGCTCAGCCCTACCTACAACAAGAAGCATGAATTGGTTTGTTTGCTCAACCACATTCTTGCCCCATGGAGCTCTCCGGCCCCAGCTTTTACCCCGAGGGCTTCCGCAGACTCACCTTTGGAGCAGGTGCTACCAGAGGCCGGGACTGCTGAGGGTCAGCGGCAGTGGGCCGCAGTATGGAGGTGCCACCCGGCCGGGGCAGACTCTTGCGGCCTGGCACTGGGTTAGCTGGGAGCGCCTTCTGGGGTGGCCGAGGCCTGGAGAAATCCTGCGGAGAAAGCCACAAGCCTGACTCAAAGGCCAGAGGGGCCTGTTCACAAGAAAATGTTCCCAATATATTATGGGTCAAAATGAGATGAGAAAAGGGATTTACTACAGGGTCCCATTTAAAAAGAAATTGTGTGTGTGTGCACATGCTCAAGAAAAAGCCGTTTTGGAGAGCAAGTTGGCAGTATCTATTAAAATTAGAAACGATCATTCTCTATCTAATAATTCCACTTCCTATTACCCATGCTAAAGAACTATTTGCACAAGGGCATGAAAATGAAACTGCAAGGATGTCCCTTGCAGCACTATTTGTGACAGCAAAAGAAATGATAAATAACCAACATTTGCATCAATAGACAAATTACTAAAATTATACAGTGATGTATGATGCAGCATTTAAAAAGAATGAAGTAGGCTGATATGTGCTGATGTGGAAAGAGGAGCCAGCCTCACTGTAAGCTGAAGCTCAAATGGTTGAGGTTTAGGTAAAATAAGTCACCATGCACCCCCACCCCACGTAAACGTAAACTACAGAAGGACGCCGGGAAGGACACAGACCAAAGTGCTAACAGAGGCTAGGGATTGGGCATGGGGGCGCTGCCCAGGTGAACATTCAAGTTTTTTAAGGAGAGCATAAATGTGTATTACGTGCACAAATAAAATTTAGAAAAGAAGAAAATGCGTTTTTTCACACTGCTTGTCTATGGGTGGCACAATTAATGGGGATTCTTCCCTTTAGATTTTTATATCCCCTTCATGTCCTGTCACCTTCTCAATACGACCTTCCCTGACCACCTTATTTAAAATTACAACACCCCAACCCTGGCACTCAGCATTCCCAGACCCCTGTATCCTAATCTACTTTTTTTTTTTTAATAAATCACTCATCCTCTTCCACATACTATACAATTTACTTATTTCGTATTTTCTGCCTCTCCATCCCACACTAGACCAGAAGCAGGGGCTGGGGTCCTTGTCTCTTTGGCTCACTGATACAGCTCAAGCTTCTAGAACAGTGCCTGGTATATAGGCAAACACTCAACACATATTAGTTGAATAAATAAGTTTCTGTGCTAGTCAAAATTTTTAAAATACGTATTTCTTCTGTGATCAAAAAACATATTGAAGGGGGGAAGAGTGGACTGTGCCACGACTCGCAGATCCCCAAGCTGGTGGGGTGTAAGAGAAGCCAGTTCGATAGGTGGGAGCTCCGCCTGCTGTCCTTGATTGTTCCCCTTCTTGAGTGGGTCACTAACAAGCACAAAAATGACCAAAAGGCAAGCATGTGGAGAGGGCGGGAGCAAATCAAAGAACTGGGATTTTCTGCAAGAAGCTTCTCGGCCATCAGTAAGCTGAAAGCAGAAACTAAAGCTCAGAGAAGAGAAGAGCAGCAGATTCTTGTCACCAAAAGACATATTCTCCAGCTCCATCCCTTCCCCAGAGGACAATGGGATCCCCCACCCTTCCAGCCCAGACAACAGCCAAATGGCCAAATGGCGGTGGTCTCTGGAGGCCAGGACAGAGACCTTCTGAGGGAAGAAACAGCTGGGTGCAGATGTCAGGCTACAGTTGGGAAATGCTGTGCTCCCTCAGCTGCTTGCTGTGCAAAGTGAGCTACTGGGTGGGGGAGGTGTATCCAGACAGGAGCCTTATCAACATGGCAACACTGGGCCTCCGGGAGCAGCACCCTGCCGCAGGCCACACCTGCTATGACCCAGCTCTGCTGGACCAGGGGCCTCACCCAGCACTGTTTTCCAGAGGGAGGAACAGTCTCTGAACCCCCCCCCCCCCCCAGCCCATTGCTCCCTTCCTCAGGGGACCGCACCTTCATCACACAGGCTGCACAAGCCAGTCACTGTGGTGGGGATGGGGGCAGGGTCTTCTCCTGCCAATCCCCATCAGCAACTGTTCCCCAAGTCTCGTCTATTTTCTCTTCTACACATCTCTCACCAGCTTCGCCCCATCACCCCTGCCCCCTCCGGCTCCAAGCTACCATCAGCTCTCCTCTGGACACCGTTTAAACCTTCTAACCAGTATGTCCGAGCACCCAGTCTCATGCCCCTCTGATCAGTAATTCGCACTGCTGCTAGAGTGAGCTGTTCCTTTTTCAAAACTATTTTTTAATTGAAGTGTAATGTACATATAAAAACACGAATCATAAACATACAAGTGGATAAATTACCCCAGAGTAAATATATCTATGTAATCGCCACCCAGGTCAAAACACAGAAAGCTCACAGCCCTAGACACATCTATGGGCCCCTCCCAGGCACTGTGCCTCCCTGCTGCCTAACAGGCAGCCCAAAGCACGATCCTTGTAAATGGTAAATCTGATCACATCACCCATGCCCCACCACTATCCCCTTCCCATGGAATGAGACCGAAGCCCTGACCAAGGCCTGTGGCACAGCCTGGCCCCTGGGCTCTCCAGCCTTAGCTCAAAGCTCCTCGGCCCCCAGGCACCTGAGCCTTGAAGTTCCTTCCACGTGTGGGCCTCTCTCCCATCACTAAACCTCCACACCAGCAGGTCCCTGGACCAAGAAAGCTCTTTCCTGCTAACTCTTGCTCATCCCTCATGTCTCAGCACAAACATTACCTCCTCAGGGATGCCTTCCTGAATTTCCCAGACTAGGTAAAGTCCCCCTGTAATTTTCTTTCTGAAGCTCTCCTTCATAGCACTGATCACTATGGTAACCACATGTATCTGAGTCTCTTCCCCAGCAGAAAGTGAGCTCCGCGAGGCGGCGATGGCATCTGTTTTGCTTAGTGCTGCCTGGTACAGAGAAGATGCTCATACACATTTATAGAGAACAGAAGAGGTTACAAAGCTTCACCCACCACCTCTGCAGGGTGGTGCATGTCACTCAACCAGGAGGTGGGGGAGCTGAGCTCCAGAGAGGGTGCAGGAGCCCACGGCAAGATGGCATCTCACTCAGCTCGAGATCCCAGGGTCTGAGCCAGGACCCGGCAGGCAGGCGGTGAAGGGTTTGGAGTCAGACCTGGGTTCAAGTCCTGACTCCTCACTTACAAACTGCAATCATGGGTTAGTCCCTCCAACCCTGTGAGACTCAGCTACCCCGGCGAGAAAATGAGGGTAGCAATAACTTGCTTCTTGGAATGGTTCTGAGGAAGAAGGCAGCTGCCCAGATCTAATCCCTGCAGCCTGTCCTCAGAGAAACCCCTGTCCGGGCCCCGGGGCCCAGGAGAAACTGTGCTTGGGATCTGTGTTTTGGGATGCCTGCCACTGGTTGGAAGCCTTCTGTGCTCTGGTTCCAGCCAGCAGCCACCAGGGAGAGCAGGAGTCAGGGCAGGACATGGAGCATCAGAATTTCTCCCCACAGCTGGATTCCACTACCCCCGGTGCCCCCCTGGCTACTGCTTGGCTCCTTGGGGTGACACTGACACCATCTTTGGTGAACAAGTCTCCAGAGTGGGTTTTTCAGGAATAAAGGTCTAAAAAGGCTGCTCCTCCCGCCCTCCCTCCCCCTGCACCTCTGCTCTCCCCTTACACCCTTGCCTCTACATGGTGGCTTTCTCCTCTCTTACTCCCTTCCTCTCCTTTCCCTCCAGTACGGGCTGAACTATATCCCTCCACCGCAATTCATATGTTGCAGCCCTGACCCCCAGTAGCTCAGAACGCGACTGCATTTGGAGACAGGGCCCTTAAAGAGCTGATTAAGTTAAAATGAGGCCATTAGAGTGGCCCTAATCCAATCTCATTGGTGACCTTCTAAGAAGAGGAAATGCGGACACACAGAGAGACACTGTGGCACACATGCACCAAAGAAGGACCATATGAGGACATGGGAGAAGATGGTCGTATGCAAGCCAAGGACGGAGGCCGCAGAAGAAACCAAACCTACTGACATCTTGCTCTTGGATTTCTAGCCTCCAGAACCATGGGAAAGTACGTTTCTGTTGTTTAAGCCTCACAGTCTGGTACAGATGATCCCTGACTTATGATGGTTCGACTTAGGATTTTTCGCCTTTACAATGGGGGAAAGCAATATGCATTCATTAGAACCTATACTTCAAATTTTGAATTTTGATCTTTTCTCAGGCTACAGATATGTGATAGGATACTCCCTCGTGATGCCGGGGCGAGGCAGCGAGCCGCAGCTCCCAGGTAGCCGCGCAATCCCGAGGGTGAACAACCGATACACTGGTCCCATTCTGTCCCCAGACAACCATTCTGGTTTTCACTTTCAGTACAGGATTCAACAAACTACATGAGATATTCAACACTTTATTATAAAATAGGCTTTGTGTTAGACGATTTTGCTCAACTGTAGGCTAATGTAAGTATTCTGAGCACATTTAAGGTCGGCTGGGCTAAGCTATGACGTTCAGTAGGTTAGGTGTATTACGCGAATTTTCGATTTACAATATTTTCAATTTATGATGGGTTTATCAGGACATAACCCCATCATAAGTCAAGATCTGTACTTTGTTACGGCCCCCTGAGCAGACTAACACACTCTCCATCTCCTCTTCTCTTCTCTCTACTCCTCTTGCTCTTTTCCCTTTCTCCCGCCGTCTCCACTCTCCCTGTTAGTCTTTGCCCTCCCTTTCTGCATGGATTTTTCTATCCCACTCTTGCCCCAGATGAGAAAAATGGGAGAGTGGAGGTTTCACATCATCAGAGAACCAAACCTGATGCTCTCAACTCTGCTGAACTGTGACACTGCTCCATGTCCGAGGGACCTTCCAGAGCTGGTGCCAACTCTATAGTCTTTAGGGTCAGCCTGGGCCCCAGTGGAGCCCTCTGGACCATACCCAAGAAAAGCAGTCACAGCAGGAAAATGAGCAAGTCCCCTCTCCCACTTGAGGGGTCACACCCAAAACATGCAAGCCAGCTCCGGAAGGCACCACACCTGATCACTGCCCTGGACCCCGCTGCCACCCTGGAAACATCTGTGTCTGCGGTGTGGGAATTTCTGCCACAAGGTACAGTTGGAGCCGTCAGAGCACAGACATGCCAGGTGAACAGGCTGCTGAGCAGCGCGGTTCTGCTTCCAACGAACACCAGTCACCGCGAGGGTGTACAGCCAGACCCCATTCACACCTCCCAGAGGCCCCTGCTCCTCGAATGAGCATGGCATCACAGTACCCTCCTCAGTCAGACTTCCCGCCTAGTGGAAGACACCAAGAGGTACAATTCGGTGGGATAAGTACTATGATGAGAGAAGCACAGGGGCACCAAACTCAGGCTTAGGTGTCAGAGAAGGCTCCTCAGGGGGGGTGGCATCTAAGAGGAGACCTAAGGATGCATAACAGGCCAACCAGGGAGGAAATCCTCTGTGGTTTAGGGGCTGCCCAGGGCGTGTATCTCCCCATGCTCATCACCCTTACCTTCTGTGCGACCCCCACATTTGCCAGAATGCAGGAAAGGCGGTCAGCTCATGACTCAGTAAGTCATCTGTCATTCTCCGCTGCAGTGGCCTTAAAAGCAACACCCCCAGCCTAGGGTTTCCAAGAGTCCACTTACCTGGGAGAGAATGCAGTTTGGTGCAGGGGGCACTGGCCGGCTTGGAGGAGGCCTCCTGGATGACTCGCTCCTCTCGACTTGGGACCCAGCCCCGAGGGAGTTCCTGGCAGCCCTGCTGAGGTGCGCTGACAATGGTGCAGGTAGGGTCCCGCCATGCAGATAGTCCGGAGGGGGCCGGGGAGGAGGCTGTGAGGGCTTCCGTGGGGTTTCAGGGGTGTTGGTCACCTGGATACATAAGACAAGGAATGACTGAGACACAGGAACCCTCGATGCACTTAAAACCTCAGGGGGGCCCTTGTGTGTCTCACTGAGATGACCAGAGGCCAAGAGGAGGACAAGCTGGCCTCTTAGATCCCCAGGACCCCAGAGGTCAATGCAACCTTTAAAGTTATTAGGGGATGTCAGAACCAACAGAATGTCTCTCAAGCTAAGAAAGTGGCTTTTATTACCAATCCCACAGGCCACAGGGGCTCTTAGAAAAATCCAGAAGGGTCCTGAGGGATAAAAGAAAAATAGTAAAGTTCAACAGTGCAAATCCTTACCTTTCGCTTGCCCTGAGGGGTCTGTAACTTGAATGTTGGGTTGGCATGGCCAGTTCCACTGTTGTGAGACACCCTGAAGGGACAACTGGGAACAAGGAATGGGGGAAGAGGAGGAAGGGGGCATTTTCATCGAGGGTCAGTGTCTTGAGTTCCCTCTGACCCAAGCACAGCCAAGAAGCAGCTAAATCTTCCCCAGGTCTGCTCCGGAGGAAGTGGGATGGGTCCTCCTAAACCCCAGCTCCCTAGGTATGGAGACAGCACATGGCCAATGGAGAGCTCTCAAGGAAAGGGAGTTGGCCTTTACGCAGCAGAGTTTTCCTCAGCACCTTCTCTTTGCCCCTTTAAGAACTTTCTCCCCCACGGAGACATAAGGATGTCACCAGCCATCAACCAATTCCCCTCAGGCATAGATCCAGAAAGACCTGGGATTTAAAATCCCCTCCACAACAAGTGTAATTTAATAGAGGACTCAGGGCCTACACATCATCAACATCCAAAGCAATGAACTGCTTAAAAAAAAGTTAGTCTTTGTCTTGAGCTGACGTCCAGCGACACCTGTGATTGACTTGGGCTACTCAGTCATTCTCTGTTGCCTCAGTATCCTGGATGGGGAGCAAATAAATTCGATAAAGGATGGCAAATCGATTTCATTTCATACTCCAACTTGAATTGGTTGGGAACATTCTGCTGAGAAGGACTCTGAAGAGATGACCAGGCTCAGTAGGGCGAACTTATAATAAAACCATCCAGCAAGGTCTGCCATGGTCATGGAGCATAGCAGATGGGGGAGGGGAGTGTGTACCTTGCATTTGCCTTCCTTGAATTAGATCCACCAACACAACTTTTTTTACCAGGTATTGCTTACAGAAAGCTTTATGATCCATAGAGGACCCCAAGTCCTTCATGGTACCCCATCATACCTGAACTGTTGCCTCAACTTGGAAGGGAGGGCCAAGGGCTTGAGGTGGCCCAGTTTGTTGTTCTGTCTACAGCAGTAGTACATCAGCATAAGGGCCACCAGCACAAAGATAGCTGTGAACACTCCAGCTACCACAGCACCAACACCTTCCAGAAACAGAACCGAAGTGAGAGATTTAGAAGCGGTCTGGGCTGTGGATTTCAAACCACATACTCCTAATTCTTCTTCAGATATTTGATTTGCACTTAATTTGTATTACTTATTTTAACTTAAAATTATAATAAAAAACACATATTATGTACCACTGAGAAACCACTAATATTAGCTTAAATAGCTAGGTCAATTTGCTTTGTGCACACCACATAATAAAATTTCTCCAGCCACTTCTGTTTAATTGAAGAGAGTCCCTTTCAGGGCAAAGAGTTCCAGCTCTATTATTATTTATCACTACTTTTCAGCCTAAATCATAGTTTTCCTAGACACAAAGAAACCAACACAAAACACTGAGGGTCTTAGACTGACCTAAGACTGGAACTGTCACACACAATCTACAATTTCACATTTGGTTTCATCAAAGCTGCCCCAATGTTCTCACGAATTATCAGTCTAACATACAAAATATATATATACCAGTGACACACTTTTATATATTGGGGTTTCTTCCTTGAAGGATTTTGTTAAAAAAAATACTTTGCTACTATTTTTTTTAAAAGCTTAGAAAGCAAAGCGTTAGAATTCATGAGATTTCCACTAAAAAACTAAAATTTTCTTAGTGTCTGGTTCCCCATTTTAAGCTTTGTTTATTCAAGGGAATCTGAACCACTATAATTTGCCCCAGGTTCATGATTATGTTTAAGTGGCCGAGAAGGACTAATCGCCAACCTACCCCCCAAAAAAGGATGCAATTATTCAATAACCTACAGACTCTCTTAATCTTTCTCTTTCTAAGCAGGTTCACCCTCCTCAGCAGAAAGGACAGAGAAATAGCTACTGATCTGAGCCCCCACGCCAGGCTGCTAGCCTCAGCCACTCCTCCCACTCAGCCCCTCTTTTTCTTATTCTCTTATCTACAAAATCAGGATCACGGAGCTGACTCATCTCTCTCCAACATGCCACTTGCCCCCACAGCACCCAACTCTCCTCACAAATGTGGGCAGAGGCCCAGAGCAGGCCAAGAACTCACTCTCAGGGGGCATGGGCCCGCTGTCGATGCTGCCCCCCAGGCCGGGCGTGTTGCAGAAGGGCGGGGCCCAGCCCCGGAAGCAGTGGCAGTTCTGGTTGTTGTTGCAGACCTGGAACGAGGGAAGGGCGGAGGCATCAGCACCCTGGAGAGCTCTGGCCTCCCATAGGGCCTGCTCCCATCGACACCAGCAAGGTGGGGCCCCAGGACCCTGGGCACACGTACCCCTTGTCCATTGCACTTCTTGCTGCAGCCTTCCGTTTCAAAGAAGGAGGTGTTCCTGCACTGCCCCTCGAAGCAAATCTGCAGTGGGGAAGAAACCGAACCGTCAGTACAATGGAAGGAACACTGTTGGCAATCAGGAGACTGGGGTTTTGCACTTAGAACATATGGGACTCAAAAAGGCAGCTCCCTTCAGGTTATTTATTACAGTGACAACCTAAAAAGCCAAGGGCAGGACAGTAGTTAACTAAATTCTGCTATTATTTTTGTGACTAGGGAGAAAACAACAAATATTATATTGTTAAAACATTATACTTAATAATATAATATATATGTGTTATTACATTCTACATTACTACTGTTGGTTATATGTTAATTATTTAATTGTATATTGACATGCACTAATTTTAATATTATACTTAAAAATAATGATGATGATGACAGCAGTCTACTCTGTGCCAAGTACCATACCAAGTGCTTCATATATTTTTTATAATTTCATTTTCATAGTTCACTCTGAGATAGGTACCACTATTTTCCCCTGGGCTTTCCTGATTCCTAGAGGAGTCCATTTCTTAATTCATATGATAATTAATGATGAGGATGATTGTGATAATAGCTAGCCAGTCTAAATGGTTTACAGGGATTATCTCATTTAATCCTTATAACAATTCTATGGGGTGGCTGCTTGCTATTACCAACACACTTTATAAAGGAAGCCACTGAGGCACAGAGAGGTTGGGGAAGGTACGATTCGAGCCCAGGCCTCCTCCCTCCTGAGCTCACAATTCCCAATCACTGCCCTCTACAGCCCAGCCCCTGAGGGAGGCTGGAGGAAGAGACTCACATGGTTGTAGCCACACTTGGTCCCAGTCATCACCAGGCCTGGGTCCAGCATGTCACCCTCCTCCTCAGGACCTCGGTAGACGTGGGTGCCCCGGCATCGGATCTGCCTCCCGTTCATGGTGATGGTGGTTTCAATGGGCACTGCGTTGGACTCCAAGGGTCTGGCCTCGTTACTCTGACACTGGATCTTCCCACATTTGGCATCTCTGGGCCCAGGAGAGGGAGAGAAGGAGGTGGAATCAGAGGCAGAGGAAGAGCTGGGGGGAAGAGCTTCAGTTTCTCTTGACCAGGACAGCAGGCTTGGATGGGGAAGGGGTGAGGGGGCAACGAATTTCCTCTAGGGACCCACCAGGAGAGACCTCATGTGGACTTAGATCATGGGAAGGAAATAGGATTGTTGTCCCTAAGCAGATCTAGGCCAGAGAGTTGGCCTTGGGAAGTCCTCTTCACTTGTAAGGACAATGACCCGAACTGAGCAACGTGTCCCCTAATGATCCTTGCACCATCATGCACCAAGGTGCTCCAGCCAGAAGCCTGGTATCACCCCCAACTCCCCATTCTCCCTCACTCTTGGGTTCAAGGAATTTTCAAGCTCTGTCAATCTTCCCTCCTATATATCTACCCTAATTCACCCCACCATCCTCTCTCACCTGGACACCGGGAAACCGATCTCCCTGTGTCCAGTCTTGCCCTTTTGGAATCTAATTTCCAAACTGCTCTCAAGCCACATTCCAAACTCCCCTAGCCATGCATTCAAGACTTTTCATGATCTGGTCCCTGCTTAACTATCCAGGCTCATTTTTCAGCAGCTCCCTCTGCATTGTTCCCCAGCACTATACATTATATCAAATTGTTATCAGTTCTTCTGACCACCAGCTTTTCTCTACTGATCTTTCTGCCTTGGACACTCTCCCATGTACTAGCACCTTTCCCCACCCTGTTCAACTAGATAATTTCTCCAGATCTCAGCTTAGGCATGACTTCCTTTGGGAAACCACCTCAGCTCACTAAGATTGAGTTGGGTGGCTCTCTCCACATCTCTATTATCACACTACACCGTATTGTTAATTAAAAGTTCCATGTACTCAGCATGGTTTCTGGCATGTCGTAAATACTCAATAGATTAGCTAAGTGGATGGGTGGGTAGGTGGATGGATGGATGGATGGATGAATGGTTGGCTGAAATGAATGAACGAATGAGTGGATGAGTGAATCAATGATGGGCTATTCAGATGAAGGTATAATTAGCACCCTGCAGAAATGACCCAAGGGGGCTGATTCCCTGCCCTACTGTAAGAAGGTCCCAAAAGGAAGTCTGACCAGGTTTCCGGGAAGCATTCCCATCCACACCCTCCCTCTGACTTCTTTGGGGCTGAATGATGCATTGTCCAACAACGGGCCTGGAATAGATCACTGACTACAACCAAATTATTGAAAGGCCCAGCTCTGGGGCCAGCCAAGCTGTGGGGCTAGGGAGAAGTGAGGACAGAGCTCACCCCTCATCTCACGGGGTCTTCCCTATGGTCATCACCTCATGTTGCACTTCTTGTGTTCCCCATTCATGTCCTTCCCACAGTTTCCAAAGGTGTCCCCTGCCACATTCACCTTCTCGAAGCAGAGATCAGGAGCAGGCCGGGCTCCTGGGTGGGTAAGAAACATTTATCAGTACACTAGCCAACTTTAGTAGAAGTCAGAAGCCCCCAAAGGACAAAGCTAGCCCTTGGTAAAATGACGAGGGGAAGAAAGTTTCGGGGAAGAAAGTTTCGGGGGAGGGAACATTCAGCCTTTTCTTCCTGCACCCCCATGAGGTTATTCCACTCCCATCTTCTCAAGACCTACTCATAGAAGGTTTTATATCAGTCCCGTATATCTTATTGAGGTTTCATATCTGTGGGAGGTCTGTGTGCTGAGCCTTCTCTCTAATGAAGGAGCCCTGTCCTACTTCAGGAATTTTAAAAATAGGCAATACGTGTACAAAATTTTAAAGAAATAAAGTCTGTCTTGGAAATTTTTCCAACTAGCCGTTCCAGTTCCTACTTCCCTACCCCCTAGAGAAGCAATCATAATTAACAATGTATCTTCCAGAGAGAATCTAATAAAGAATGGCAGCATATCCTATTCACTGTTCTGCATCTTGTATTTTTTCACCTAATTTATTGTAGGAATGATTTTATTCAGTACACACAGAGTTGCCTCCTTCTTTCATTCAGCTGCATTACGTTCCACCGTACAGATATGCTAGAATTAATTTAAGCAGCCCCTACTGAAGGACATATAGGGTTGTTATTGCTATAACTAACAATGCTGCAGTGAATATCCTTGCAAATCTATCTTTACATTATTGTGCAAATACAGGTAAGATACATTCCTAAGTAGTGGAATGGATGGGTCCAATTTAACGGCATTTAAAATTTTGATATCTCCAAATTACTTACTATAGGGGTTGTATCTATTTCTTCCCCACACTTTCCAAAAACACTATATTATTGTTCTTGTTATTGCAATTATAGTATCATTATTATATTAACTCTTCAGTCTTTGCCAATCCAATATATGAAAAATCCCATCTCATAGTAGTTATAATTTGCTTTCACTTAATACGAGTGAGGGTAAACATCCTTTCATAGCTTAAGGGCCACTTGCATTTCCTTTTCTGGCTCCATCCTCTGCCCATTTTTCTTTTGCATTACTCTTGTCCACCTACCCACTCTGAGAACTTAAAGCATCAAGGGACTGGGAAGAACACTGTCCACTGCCTCTCTCTGAAAGTCTACCCTGAGTCAAGGGTAGTACCTGGAGATGCTGTTTTGAAGCCAAGATTCTAAGCTACCCCGAGTGCCTGAAAGGGGAGGCTGGCTCGGCCATAGGGGGGCGGGGGGCGGGGGGGCAGCAGAGCACTTACCAGGACCCCACAGCTGCTGGCACTGCTCTTGGTAGGTGAGGCACATGCCGTTGTAGCAGTAGGCCTGGCCACCCTCGCAGGGGGTGCCGTCCATCTGGTAGAAGTTGGTGGGGCAATGGGGAGACTTGCCCGTGCAGAACTCCGGGAGGTCACACTGCCGCGCCTGCTCCCGGCACAGGGTGCCTGGGGCCAGCAGCTGAACCGAGGAAGGCGAGGAAAAACAGTCAACCTCCTACCTGCCCTCAATCCTCATGAGCATCACTCTCGTGGAACAGCATTTCCCATTACCATTATTTCGCAGCACTTTTTACATGACCTCATTCGCTCAAACCATCGTCAACCTTCTAATATGAATAGTGACTTATGAGTTTTCAAGGTGTTTTCAAAATACTAACTCACTTCCTCTTCATAGCAGTCTTAAGAAGTAGGTTAGAAATAATATTTATGCAACTATTTACAGTTTACTAAGTCCTTTAATAATTAAATAATATTTTTATGGAGCTCCCATTTAAGTGCCCAGTACAAATATTAATTCAGTTAGTTTCATGATAGTCCTATGTAACGTAATTATCTCTGTTTTATAGATGATGAGACCTGAGGCTCAAAGAGGTTAAGCAATGTACCCAAAGTCTCATGGTTAGTAAATAGCAGAAGAGTCAGCCCCACTAATACATACACACAGATACAGACATACACACACACAGAGGCATACACAAACTCACATATGCAAACATATAGACCCATTTGCAAATATACATCTGCAAATACAATACAAATATAAGTACACATTCACCCCTAAACATCTACATGTATACCCATGTGTGGATACACACACACACACTAAACTAGCATTCACACAACATCTTTGAACTTACAAAGCACTTTAGCAATAATACATCTCCATTATTGAGCCAGGCACCAGGCTGAATACGTTACACATATTTGTCTCACGCGATCCTCACAGCATCCATGAGATAGACACTGCTATCTGCCTCATTCTGCAGATGCAGTAACCTATCAACAGCACACCTTGGGCAAATGGTAGACTGAGCTTCCACTCGAGTCTTTCAGTCACTCTGGGTGGTCAGTGTTATCAGTACTCTTCCCATTTTACCGTTGAAGAACCTAGGGTATGATGGTTAAGAGGCTGCCCCAAATCACACAGCCGAGGCTTGCACTGAAGGCCTCAGACTCCAAGCCTCATCTTTCCCCACACACTTCTCTCTAGGGAATCCCTTCTGAAACTCAAACTGAAATCCTGGGATGGAACGAGACGAGTACTCTGCTCTGCATGCTTATTCTCAGGCCTTGGTCTGAGACTCGAAGGACCCGACCCAGCACAGCCTCCCAGGGGGGACGCCAGGTCTGCCATTGAGTCAAACCAGATGGCGTTCTAGTTCACCTGAGCCAGGCAAGGAGAGCTACGTCTGAGTATAGCACTCACCCTTGCTTCTGAGTGACTTCACGCCACCCACAATACGTCCCCCCAGAAGACAAGCTGAGAAGGGGCCATCTGAGCAGCTTGCTGAAAGCACAGAGCCTTGTTGCAAGGGTGGGCATGGGCAATGTGTAGAGGTGGAAGCCGCCAGATGCATCTCTCCATCCAGGAGCAGGATGGGGGAAGAGGACTCACCCTGGAGCCAGCCTGCCTGGGTTCAAATCCCAGCTCCTTAACCAGCAGCGGGGTCTGGGGCAGCTTCTTAACCTCTCTGTATTCACGCACCCATAAATGGGGATAACAACCCTCTCGTGGGGTTGCTAGAAGGCATGAGTTTGAATAAAACATGTGAACAATATCTGGCACATAATGAGCACTCAGCAAGTGGCAGGTGGAGCACAGGTCCACAGTTCCGATTCAAAACCTTGGGGCCAGATGGGCTTCGGACTTTTCAGATTTCAGAAGGCAGACAGTATACATATGTGTGCACATATGTGTATATACACATGTACATCACACATGTATATTACATAAGCCCCCAGCAAGGCCTGGGATTACACTTTATAATCAAACACATTAATATTTCTGCAAAGAAATATAAATGTTCACTTTAAGTCTGTGTGTGTGTATGGTTTTTTTTAAAGTCTATAATTAGTCTCATGGCAATTCAGGTCAAATTTTGTAGCCAAATGAGTTAAAAAAAATTTTTTTTCAGTTTTTAGAACTTTCTGAATTTCCAAATCGTGGATAAGAGACTGTAGGCTAATAGTAAAACCTGTGGTCATATCTTCCACATCAATATTAAGAGCATGGGCTCCAGAGTCAGGGAAACCTGGGTTAGCCCCTTTCCGGCTGTCTGATCCTGGAAAGGTCACTTAACCCCTCTGAGCTCCAGCTTCCTCATCTTAAATGGAGGATAATAATATACATCTCATGGACTTTTGTGAAGACTGAATGAGATGACATATATAAAATTTTCCACACAGTGCTTGGCATCTAATAAGAGGTCCACTAATCTTGATCAAATTTATGATGATTATTATTATAAGCTCCAAATAAAACCAAACCTACTCTCTCAGGACACTTCTTCTTTTAAAAAGAAATCTCCCATCTCCCAGGAGTCACAGCCCCCTGGGATGATGTCAACTCAGCAAGGCCCAGTGGAAGAAAGAGTAAACTTTGTTCACAGGGCCTTTCCAACTTTGATGCCGTCACTTCCCCAGGATGGAGCCTGCATCCCAGCCGTCACCCCCAGCTGAGCTTTGGGTTCCAGGTCAGACCCCGGGCAGGGGGAAGAGGGCCCCTTACCTTGCAGTGGTGGCAGCAGGATCCATGGGCACACTCCGCCCCTTCTCTCAGGGTGCAGTTGGAGGCATTGCAGCACGGGTTACTACATTCCTGGGGAAGCAGGGGCGCGACGTGAGCCTCTGGGGCAGCAGGGCAGGGCGACAGGAGTCTGGGCAGGGTGAGGGCCTTCCCTGTCGCCTGCATTTCCCCGTTCCTGCCCTACATGCCCCTGGATCCCAAGTCCCCTGGAAGTCTTTACCAAAAAAATCACTGCATGGCATTATTGTTAGGTAATGTGTATTTATCATAGAAAATGGACAAACGCATAATCGTCAGTAACACCACAACGTTGAAACAGCTATGATTTGAGTGTGGATATTTTTCCAGGTGTTTTCCTCTCCACATATACAGACATATACTTGTTTTACAAAATTGCAATATCCTCATTGCTTTTTAACTTAACATGGTATGCACATTTCCCCTTGTAACCATGTATTCTTCTAAAATATGATTTTTGGCATAGTATCACACCATATGGAAATTCTGTCTGTCTTGTCCCCAACAGAACATCCAGAGACTCTGTGTTCTACAGCTGCCCTCCCTCGCCCGACACTCCCAGGCCTTGCTGCCCCGTAAAAAGTGGCCATCAGGAGTAAGGGCATGCTGGAACCACCTCCCTCCAAACACAGTTTATGTCAGCTTCCTGGCCTGCTTCCTCAGACTTCTTTCACTACCTGCTGCTCTTCCTCAACCCTCACTGGCCTGGATCTTTTCTGAATAGAAAGTCTCTACAGAGTTCCACGCTCTCCTCTCTTCCTTCCTGCCCTATAGGTCCTGATTTGTTAACATACGTGAGATTTACAAAGATGATGAGACACCCTAATGACTCTGAATGTCCTTATCACACTCCTACTCTGTTCACAGGCCTACCCATAAACCATTTCATGACAATGGTTTGAGCTCCATGCACAGATCCATCACAGCCTGGTGAGGCGGGATTATTCCAATTCACAGATAGGGAAATCGAGGCTCAGACAAGTCCAGTGCCTGGTCGAAGCACACGCCTCACAAATGTTGGAGCCGAATTCAAGCCATTTTTGCCTGGAGCCCACCCCATGCTTATTAACCATATCATAACCATAACCACGTCCAGGGGTCTAGCATGGCACTGGCCAACCACAGATACCCATCCGCCTGTCTCCGCTAAGAGAAGGAACAAGAACACTTTCCTTCCACTAATCTCCCACCACCCTGGGCTCCAGGCAGACATGTTCCTTCCCTTTTAACATACCATGTTTCTTCCCATCTCAAGGCACAGTTCCTCCCCGACCTGAAATGTGCCTTCTCTCCTTGTGTTCCTCCCTAACTCCTAACTTTGTCTTTGGATATGGGGTCAGAGGTCATACTCTCATCCAGTAGGGTGGCTCCCTTCACACCACATATACTCACTCATAGCCCTACATCACAGGTTGCATTTATATACTTTGCAATTAATCTGGTCAGTGTGTGTTTCCTCCACTAGACTATACACTCCACAAGGACAGGGACCACATCCATTTTTGCTATCCATTCGATACCTAGCATGCAACATAGCACCCCACACTCCTTGCATATGTGTTGAATAAGCAACTGCTCCAAATATAAGCCAACTTGCTGAGCCCACTCATGGGCTGCTCCTCATCCCCACTGGGCTCTCCATGATAACACCACTCCCTCCTTTCTGAAGGGTCTGGGCTTATCCCTCTGAACTCCTGGTGGTGGGGGTGGTGGAGTCTTTAAACAGTTCTTGTTTTATTATGAAAGTTCTATGCTGGCATTAAAAAAAAAATCAAACCACAGAGAAGGTTATACAAATAGCCTTTTCCACATACACAGACCCTCAATCTCCCCCCATCCTTTACTGTTACTCATGTATTCCCCCCAGATTGTTTTGCATATGTTAGCCCACATATTTTCATTCTTCAAAAAATAGAGATGAAACTATCCAGTTCTGCTTTTTGCAGAACAACACACATCTGTTACAAACGACAGAGCTCCGCTGCGTGCTGGCCACACTCATTCTGAAGACAGAAGGAAGGGAACAGCTCCCACACAAACAGTTCTGCTCCTTCTTCCTCCTCGCAGCCCTTTCCAGGCCTGACAGTACTTCCTACATCCCCTTTCAATCATCTCTTCTCCAGGCTAAACAGCATGAGCTTGTTATTTTAAGCATCCTCCTAAGGCCCAGGTTCAAGTTCACATATCCGGCTCTGTGGCCTCCAGAATAAATTCGGTGCAGCTGGAGGGCCAAGGAGGCCAAATGGGGAAGAGACTGTGGTTTCTGGTTAGAACAGATGCTCCCAAAGAGAACGCCACCTTGACTTGGACCTGAATAGTGCCAACCTCAAACTGGGAGAGTCGGCAGAAATGGTCCATGTTTAAGGCCTACTCTCCACATCTGCTTTATGATGGGGTCTTTGATAGCCATGTGTATGTAGGAAATGCCTACGACTAAGAAATTTTCAATTGCATTCTTTTTGACATTGAGATTGTAAACCAATGCATATTCTTCCCCTCCCAATAGCATTGCTGTGACACCTTACCTCTTCCTCCCCACAGTCACACTCTTCCCCTTCTTCCAGGTACCCGTTCCCACATCTCCGGCCACCATACAGCGTCCTGGTATCTGGCATGTTGGAGAGACACATCCCACCACCTGATTGCAGATACCTGTCTAGCTCCTTCCTGTTGCATCCATTGAATACTCGGGGGAAGGGATGCCTGGCAGAGAATAAGGTCAGAGTTAGTTGGGCGTCTGAGCATCAAGCAGCCAGAAGAGCCATCAATCCTGCTGCCCATTAGGCTGATTCCACCTGGACTCAGACTCCCACAGTCAAATGCACATACATTCTGCTCCCTTAGAACATCACTGATACATTAACTTACAATCCTTTCTAACCACCCCATAATGTTTGGGTTTCTTTCCCACCTTCTGCATGGAGGAAGTATTTGAAAATCAGAAGTAGCACTTTCTGCCATTTGCATGAAGGAGTTGCAATAAATAAAGGGTTATGAGTATGATACAACAGGTTTCTTGAGCCTTAGAGCTGAATTAAATACCAGCCAACCCAAACTTTTCCTGAAGCTGATATTAGATGGAGAATTTCTTGGAACAGAGGACCAGGCCAAAAAAGGCCAAGATCATGGGTTTAACTTCTTCATTGGACCAGTGATTTGATCTCTGTTCTAAGGATGGAGGCAGCACTCCAAATTCGACCAGCCAACTCACAAATGCATGGTCTTTATCACAAGGGTATGAATGGTCCTGGGTCCCGCTGTTGGGAAAAAGAATCAAAAGTCATACATTCCCTGGTGGCAAGATAGTACCACCATTTGGGTCCATAAAGGGAGAATTATCCTGATCCCAATTCTCTAAACCAACTAAAGCTTACACACAGGGGGTTTCCTTCAGTTGTCACGTATGTCACAAGGAATTTTTTACTAACAATTGTTAAACTACTAAAATGTGTGAATAGTTTAAAAACAAACTGGAGTAGTAATTAACTCTCAACCATTTGTCTACAAATATGCTTTTTAGATTGGGAGAGAAAGGGGTAGCCTTAACAGTGGGCTCATAGGGATCTGAGCATGACCCATGAACCATCTTTTACATATCACAGCTGACAGGTGACAGAAAAACACTGGACACTGGAGCTCCAAGAAAGCTGCATTTTCTCTAAGAAGTAGAAGCAGGTCCTAATAGTCTGGGGTGGGCTCCCACCATGACGCTTTCCAAAGAGTGACTCAGGTCCTGGAAGAACTCAATGCTCTCTGCTGTCTGAGTCCAGACACTAAACATAAGTCCTCTGAATAAACTCCAGAATTCTCTTTCAAAGGCTCTAGTTTAAAAACCCCTCACAACTACAGGCAGATGCTGCTGCCTTGTCCTTGTTCCTTAAGGTAAACGCAGCCTGTGAATTCCCTGAGGAGTCACCCTGGGGTGTGTGGATGCTCCCCTTCCTTTTCCTTGTTCTGGATGCTACGTCAGCACTTTCAATCAAGCCTGGGACATAACAGCACTCATCAAACTCCCTTGACAAGGAGAGATTAAGGGTTTTGGCTGTTATCAAAATGGTCCTTATCAAAAATTCACGCAGAGAGGGGCTGGCCCAGTGGTGCAGCGGTTAAGTGTGCACGTTCCGCTTCTCGGCAGCCCGGGATTCGCTGGTTCGGATCCCGGGTGTGGATGTGGCACCACCTGGCAAAACACCATGCTGTGGTAGGCGTCCCACATATAAAGTAGAGGAAGATGGGCACAGATGTTAGCTCAGGGCCAGTCTTCCTCAGCAAAAAGAGGAGGATTGGCAGTAGTTAGCTCAGGGCTAAGCTTCCTCAAAAAAACAAACAAACAAATAAAAAATTCATGCAGAGAAAAAGATACAGGTGGTCAGGCCAATTTTACAGCTGAAGATCTTAAGACAGAAATTAAGTATATCCAGGGTTCCACCAGCACCAAACCTCTTGCTAGAAACCTAGTGCTCCTTCCATACATTTCCTTTCTTGGTCCCCTTCCAGTGTCTTTGTTGTCAAAGCTGCATTTCCCTCCAAGGCCCCCAGCAGAGGTATAGCAGAGGCTCCCTGGGGCCGGCTGGGAGGAGCACATGGGTTGCACCGGCCTCATATGCTCTGCCTTCTGCACCTTCCTATCTGACTCACCCAGTGGCAGCTGCCATGATGCACCCACCGTCGGCCGCGCTGGCTGAGCAGCAATCCGCAGAATCATGGCTCATGCCAAAGTTGTGGCCCATTTCGTGGGCCATGGTGGCAGCCACACCAATGGCATTCTCGGAGTGGTCCTGCTCAGGGAGAGAGTTTAGGTCAAGAAGACAGCTCTCCCTACCCCCAACCCTGCCTTTTCTTTAGCCAAGCCTTGCAGCTCTGCACTGATTCCATGATCACCGTGCACACAGGCTGTGATAAAAGCCTATGCTTTTAAGTACCATGCTGCGACTGCTGATACACAGGATGGATACAGAGGGGTGGACAAACAGATCACAGCAGCCTCCTTGATACCTAATTCTCAGGCTAGAATTGAATAGTCAAAACACTCTCACAAAGTCAGAGAGAATTTCAAAGGAAGGTAGTAATTTCCCAATCATGACTTTGAGACAGGCTCTTGTTTCATAATGATATACATAACAACACAAGACCTAGAATAAAAAACATTTTTTATCTCTGTTGTCTTACTACTCCCCAGCCCCTGGTTTGGAATATACGAGAGATCTAGTGATGTATTAATGTAATCGTTTCAGGGTTCTCCTGAGCTTGAATATCGGGGATTAATTACAAATAAATGAAAATTCACCCCTGGCTACCTCCATCTCTTAGAACTTTATGACTTCATTTTAAACAATTGCCCTTTTTGATGTCAAGCTTTATTTTTTTCTGCAACAATAAATATAAAATTATTTTTTACAAGATGATATCCTGTCTTGTGAGGCAGCTTTCCGCCTTCTGCAGCATCAACATACTGGCTGAGACTCACCATGTTGACGCCTCCAGACTGGTACACGGAGCACATGGCCATGAGGGGGGCCAGGCCGATGGTGGTGCCATGGAAGGACATGCCCCTGCAGGAGGGAGGGAGAGAGGGTGATTCGGATGGGGGCTACACGGGCTGTTCCAATGTGCCCAGGAGCAGGTGGCCATTATGGTGTTCCCAGGCCCCACAGACATTCCCAAGGAGAGAGGCCCTGGTATTCTAGCCTAACTGGACAACTTCCAGGTCACCACACCTCTCACTTCCTCTCACCTATTCTCTTACTGCTCCAAAGAAACAGAAAGAGAGAGCAAAAGGTCACTTTTTCCCACAATATGCCCATAGCCCCATTCCCTGGAAGGAAATGGGCAGGGCTTGCAAAGCTGCATCCCATTCCTGCTGCAGAGGAAAAGGTCAGAGGGAGGGGTAGAGGGAAGGGTGGCACAGGTTCTGGTGCTGAAGTGAATCACGCCCACTTCCGCCAGCTGCTGGGTTCCCATGCCACATCCCTGGCTCTCTGGTATGTGTATTGGAGTCGGGTGGGGGGATTGGGCAGCAGCTGTAGGGGCTGATGCTTCATTCCCACATCATTCAGGGGCCAAGGAAACAGATGTGTCCCATCAGGAGCCTCACAAAGTGCAGCTGGGTACAAGGATGAGCTGTTTCTGCCTTTGTTTTGCAATTGTGATCCTAATCTGCCAACAGCCAGACCTACATTCCCGCAGTTTAACACATCCCTCTCTGAGCTGTATATACCCAGGGCAGGGGAGAAGGAAAGAATAAAATACCAGTGTTTCCATGCATGCCACAAACATGTACTTCACTGGAAAGATCTATATGGAAATTCATTACGTGGTACTTTTATATTTCCTCCATGTTTGTCTTCTCATCTGAACCACGATACCTTTGAGAGCCAAGACTCTCTTATTTATTTGGGGTCACCAGAACTTAGCATAGAATCTGACACATAGTAGGTGCTTAATAAATGTTTGCTGAATTCAAGGCAGACTCTTCTTTAGGGAAACAATCTGCAAAGGAATATGCAAAATACATTCAAATCTAGATGAAGCCCTACAGGTTATTTCATCAACTGAGACACGGCTCTGAGGAAGTCCTTCCCAAAGCAGGACAACAGGCTTCCAGAATTTAGGTAACCAAAACCTCTTCCTGGGTGAATGTAGTGCCATGAAGTAACCACGCACAGACCAGACGTGGGGTACTTCCAGGCTACTTCCCTGGTTTCTTTTAAAGAGTAAACAAAGGTTTAAATGATTGCTGATTCAGAGAGATATTTAGGGAAAAGAAGGAAAATGATTTTATTACCTATATGCCCTTGGTTGTAACTGCCTCAAAATAATAAATACCAGATAATCACCCTCGGGGGACTTTCAGGAGCCACCATGACCCCCAACAGTGTCTATTCTTTTCTCTCCAGGATTAAAGAAACTCCCACCCACCCCCAATGTCTCCTTCCACTGAACACATGGTTCCTGCACTACCTGCCACTTTGACTATCTCGGCTCTCATCCCTGAGCCCCTGGAAATGCAGTGAAGGACCACCCAAGGAAGCCCCTCTCCTGCACCTGCTTTGAGAGCTTAGCTCACACACTAGAACAAAGCGCTGAGAAGATCACGATGCGCCCCTTAGAAAGTCTGTTTCAAAGAGGCCCATGAGCAAGAGCCAGTCACTTCCCAAACACACCCCCAAACATTTCAGACATTCAACATCTACGTCTATTTTCCCTTCTAGGTTGTAAACATTTCTTGGCACTGTTACGACTTGTAGGCCTTTTAACATTTTCCGGGGTGTGCTGGGTACAGAGCACAAGTCTGAGAATTCCTTGATTACCTGGACCAGAGAGGCAGCATGGCCTAGGACAACCAACACTCGACACTGGGGAAAGAAAGGGGCAGACAGCACACGCACTGGGGGCAGGGGCTTTGCAGCCAAGGCCAAGCCAACACACATGGAAAAAGGCTATTTACGTGATTAATTGTGCATTGTCATGGTTCTTCTGGGTGAGTAGTTTGCGCCTCCAACTGAGAAATGACCAGAGAGTAGAGTACGGGTTCTCCGAAACTTCACACATGTTCCCATGAGTCCACACTTCCAAGCCCACGAGGGCAATCCGGATGTTCAACGATCGGTAAAACTGAAAGCACACAGAAGAGCCACAGCGTCATCTGTCAACATCACCTGAGATTTACAAGGCCCTAAGTGCTCAGAGCAGACACCAGATTGCTCTGCTGCACGTGCTGCCAAGGGAAGGAGACAATAGGTGTTATTTACCTTTTTCAGAAATGGGAACTGAGATCCTGAGAGAGATGCACAGCATTCTAGTGGCAGAGCTGGCGTGACTTAGCTTAGAGAAAAGACTGAGATAGGACATAGAGTTGCTTTCAAATATGTACAGAGCTCTCATGGGGAAAACGGCTCACTGTTGTTCCACATGGCCCTGAAGTAAGGTTCAGTCAATAGGTAAAACAGACAAAAAGACACATTCCATTTTAAAACAGGAAAAACACTTTCAAGTCAAGCTGGTTGTAAGTAAGCTCAGAGACAAGCCTTGCCATCGTCTGTAATAAGTACCCTTGGTCTGACTGTCAGGGATGATTATCCCTCCCAATTCCTTTCCTGGTCCTTATCTTTTTCATACTTGTCTACAATGTTCTTTCATATATGAATTTTTAAAAGCAATTTTATTGAGGTATAATTTACATAAAATCCACTCATTTTAGATGTACAGCTCAATATTTTTTAGTAAATTTACCAAGATGGTAAATTTGGTATTACGGTAAAGAGATCACCATAATCAAATTTTAGAATATTTTCATCACACCAGTAAGATCCTTTATGTCCATTTATATTTATTTCCCATTTTCACTGCCAGATTCTGGCAATCACTAATCTAGTTTCTGTCTCTATAGATTTACCTTTTCTGGACATTTCCTATAAACAGAATTATACAATATATGGTCTTTTGTGTCTGGCTTCTTTCATTTAGCACGTTTTTGAGATTCATCCATCTTGTAGCCCATATGAGCTTGTCATTCCTTTTTATATTGCTGAATAGTCTTCTATTGTATGGATACACCAAATTATATATGGATACATTATTGTAAGACGTCTCCTACTCATTTTGGAAGTAGATGGGTATAAATGATATACAAGTAGATAGATATGCTTACTCTCAGAAGTTTCCTTCTCCATCACTGGAGGTGTTCAGGCTTTGGCAAAGATACCATAAACAGGTTGCAAGCATTAGACTGCAAGGTCCCAAATAACCTTCAGGATTCTGTCCAACCTGGAGATCCTGAAATTCTATAAATGAGACCTGACTCTTGGGCTCCTTAAGGCTAGAACTACATCTGACCTTGATGACATGGGATCTTTCATCTCATACACAAATAAGCAGGAAGAGGGTTCTCTTTAAAGCTAAGTACTGGAAGGTCTAGGTTCAAGAAACTCTTTGACTGGCCTAGCCTAGAGATTACTGAGGCAGTGACTTTGAAAAAACAAAAGTCACAGGTAAACCTAGGTCACCTGAGCAGGAGACACCACCTTAATCCATAAGTGACACGGACTGCCCTAGCTAAAAATAACAATGGTAACGCCAATGTTTATCAAGCACTTGCTATGTATTAAGCACTGAGGCTTAGAGAAGGTCAGGAACTTGTCTGAAGTCTCAGCAGGAAGAATGCGGAGCCAGGGTTAAGGCCCAGATTGTGAGACCTCAGGGCCTACACATGATCCTACACTGCTTAAGACTTGGCATAGTTATACATCCAGAGAATCAACTTGCCTCCAAGAAACTGTGGTATGAGATGGGCTCCACGTGCAGTGAAATATCAGTTGATTTCAATGGAAATTTTGATTTTCCTCTTTTGTGCCAGGTCAATCATTACAGAAAATAAATGGTTTGGATTCCAATTTGAACTGGCTTGACTAGGAATCTTTTTAAGGACTTAAACTTGGCTTTTTCACAGTTAAGAAAAAACACTTTGGATTGGGTTCAGGATTCAGCAAATTAGTGCAGTTCATTCCAGTTTTAGTTCAACAACAGTTCAGTTCGAGTAGCTGGGTCAGCACGCCTCAGAGAAGTGGATTCGCCTTCCTGCGCCCCAGCTGGGAGGGACTAACATCAGCCGCTGAGAAGAGAACCATGACTGCATCAGAGAATGGACCAGCCAGCAAGGCTGGGGCTTCACGTGAGGACTGGCGTTTGCTGATGCTCTCTTCTCCTTCCACTTCTCATCACACCCTTGGTTCTATCACCCAGACCAGCTGGACAGTTCACAAAGGAGAGACCTAGCCAAGTCTCCCACCTGCTGCGTCTCCAGAACAATAGATGTCACGTGGGTGACAACAGTGTCTGCCTCCTGTAGACACCCTAGGGAAAAAAGCTTTTCTTGTTTTCCCAGATGTTGAGTGTTTGGGATGTGGGATAATTTAGATGTTATTGTTGATTGAGTTAGAGCTAGAGAGAGTACTAAACTGTGTCCCTGGAGTCCTTCCTTCCAGGAAATGCTAGTGTTTGACTTTCACCTGTCACTGACCACTGACTGGTGTTTCCAGAGCCATCTAGGGCAGAAAAGAACCATATGGCATAGATTCTCCCACCTGATGACTTCAGAACACCACCATTTGCTTGTAAATCCCTAAAAAATACTTAAGTTCTCTTCTTTATCTTCTAGTGTTTAGAAAAAAATGACTTCCCCTTTAGACCTGTGATGCAAGAATCCCTAACAGACTCAGAGTCAAGCTTCAGAAGTTCCGAGTGCCCTGAAATTGTACAATAAATGTTACCAGATTCTCAGAGACCTGTGACCCCAAAGATGTTAACATCTACTTTTTAAAACTATTTACACTAGCCTTTCAAGAGGCTACTGTCATTCTAGGTTACCTATTCTACTGCATTTTGCACTATAAATACCCTCTTTCATATAAACACTGTATAAATAAAGTACTCTCAAGTCCCGGACCAGCCTGTTCTAGTAAAATTCATGAATTTGGGTATTTCTGAAGAACATGTTTAAAAGGGTCTGACCTAGGAAAGTTAACCATCCGCACCGTCTTTCTAAGAGAAAAGAAATAATTTCAGAACCGTTTTACAGATGAAGACTACTCTGATTGGCCCAAAATAACCCACCCCTAAACTTTTAAGGCTCTCTACCTTCCCATGCTGAACTACCTCTCCCCTCCTAAGTCACAGAATTCCTTGGTTTTATACTTGGAAGGAACCTTAAAGAACCTTAAAGAACCTTAAAGCATTCTTAAACTGGGCTCCTCCATGTCCTAGGTTCCCCAGGAGGCACTGCAGGGGTGAGGGGAAGGGGTCAGAGGACAGTACTCTGGGTCCTCACCCCTGCTTCAGATTAGAGCAATCTGTTTTCATCTGGCTTTTATATTAGACGTTGGCATAAGATTTCATTTAAAAGAAGGATTCCACCAGAAAAACAAAAATAATCAAAAGCCATTGATTCAGACCAACCCCTCTATTTTGTAAATTAACAAAACAAAACTGCAACCCAAAGAAGATAAGTTACTTGGCTAAGGTCAAAGTGAGGGCTTTGTCATGACCACTCTGAGCCTCTATGGCATTATTATTGTCTCAGAAACTGGTTGCGGCAGCCATTCCATTGAAAGGCAACTCAGGTGCCACGTGATCTCCTATCCTTCGGCCCCTGAAAGGTGCTGGCACCTTTCCCACAAAGTACACACCTGGTCTCACCTTATCAACGTAATTGGCGATCTCCATGAGCTTGTATTTGGTGGCATCCTGGTCTCGTCGATTCTTCTGAAACTAAACGGAGCAAGCAGAACTGGGTGAGACTCCAAAACCCCTTGCAGGACCCCTCCTGTGCCCCATTACTTGTCTTTGAATTAGCTTTTGTCTTCTTCCATCTTCTATGAGCAATCGTTTTTATACAACTGTCTCCCCTACACACAGAGTATCAGCTCAGCAAGGGCAGAACCTGGGTCACATCCATCCTGGTATCCCCAACTACTCGCTCAATGCCGGGCACAGGTTGGGCATGCAATAGTTGTGTAGTGAACTGAATTCTCTTTCTCCAGCCCTTGAAGTCAACCTTGTTCATCTGTCCTTCAAATTACATGGCCTCTTGCAAACTCCCACTGGGACTTAGAAGAGGGACCAATCCAATCCTTGCCTTGGTCATCACCCCAACATGAAGCTACCATCACAGGGATCTCATGAGGCCTCCCTACATGTGATCAGTCAACATTGGTCAAATTGCTGTTGAATGCCTGCTTATGTGCAAGGCATTGTTCTTGGCACTAGGGAGGACACAGAGTGTGAAATCCTGGTACTAGCCTAGGGGAGCTTCAATCAAAACAGAGAGAGGGCCAGAAATAACAATAATGGCAGATTCCGTATTTAAGGAGTATACCATTGAAATGAGCTGAGAAAACGTGCACAGAAATAACTGCAATTAATAACTCAGATCGATTGGCAGTGCCTTCTACAGTGAGAAGAATTCTGAGACTGAATGGGGCTCGGCAGCAAAGAGTGCTGGGCTTGATTAGAAATGTGTGGCACGGGTACCAGGAGGAGGACATTCAGTATGTAGCCTCACATTTATCATTCCTGCTTCAGAAGGGTAGATCTCTTTCAGCTCCAACAATGAAAGAAAGCTTCACAGTGTAAAGATAAAATTTGCTACAACTGCAACCTAAATTTGCAAATGATGAGCATTTCCTGCCACTGCTATTCTTAGAAGGAATCTGGGTAGCTATCTGATTTACCTTTGTTACACGCTACATATGTCATTTCAATTCTAAACTTTCACGTCCATTCTCCACCACATCCCACAAGAATATCCAAGCAAGAAACAAAAAACAAATAAAACACTCTAAGATATTTGTTGGGATGGGGGTGTGTTCCAGCCATGACATAGGGAAGAAACCCACTGTTTCCTATTCTCCCACTGCTTTTGGACTTTCCTGGGCTTCCTCGGAACTGCCACTCATAAGAACTGTCAATTATCTCACTTTCACCGTCGCTTTCTACAGAGTTAAATTCAATGTAAGGCCCTGTGACTTACAGTTTTCCAAGGTGCTAATCCCGAAATTTCTCACTATAGAGTCACCTCATTTCTAAATTGGTCTCATTGCACAGAAAGTGTTGCAGCATTTAGTGAATATTATTGAACACATTCAGATTTCCTTGTCTTTCAAAGACATTAATTCTGTCTTCCAATGACTGCCTGATAATCCCCCTGTAGTTTAAGGAACGTATCATGTTGGCCAGAAGAATCTCAAGTAGGAGTCAGAAAACTTTATCTGTAAATGGTTTTATTGTAAATATTTTGTAAATTATAAATTTATAGATCTGTAATTATAAATTACAAATATTTGTAATTATTTACAAATATTGTAAATATTTTGGACTTTGCAGGCTTATTTTCTCTATGACAACTACTCAACTCTGCCACTGTAGCTCAAAAGCAGCCACGGACAACATATATGGCAGTAGGCATGGATGTGTTCAGTAAAACTTTACTGACAAAAACATGTGGTGGGCTGGATTTGGCCATGGGCTGTAGTCTGCAGACCCCTGATCTATAGAAAGGAACATTTCAACCTTACACTTTCTAGGGTGACACAGGAAGTAAAACCTGGTGTGTCATCTGGCCTTTCCCAACTACCCCACATTCTGTCCGTATCATGAAAGTCCTCTGCATCTCTGTTTTTACAGCTATCCTGTCCCCTACAACATCTAACCTTGCTCTTCCCCCACCTGCATTTCCTGTTTCTGCTGAGGACTGAACAAGCTGAGAACCACCCCAGGCTCTCCCACCCACGCTCAGGGAGTGAGCAGCTGCTTGGGCATATTGACTGCTGACACCTTTCTCTCTAGGCAGCAACACTACCCGTGTCTCTGCTCCCCGTATTGAGCTCAGAGCCCAGAGGAGGAGCCCGGCCTGTCTCAGCACCAGGCTGTAAATCACAGATAAGGCAGCCCTCCTCTTCCCTGTCTTCCCATCCTCTCAGATTAATTAATTGTCAGGAATACATTTCTGCCTGCAGAGGATGAGAGGCCGCTGGAAGAGGGAGCGGGGAGGGGTGCTGAGGAGGGCGGGGATTTGTGAACCTGTGAACCCAGCCTGGCCTATGATGTCCCTCCCGCTCCAGGAACCATTCAAAGTCCAGGACCCTGAGAAATGAGCACGTTCCCTAGCCACCATGCTGCATGAATCATGCTCTGCCGGGAACGCCTGTGAGGGTGTGATGAGGGCACTCTCCTCTGGAACAAGAAGATGGCTCTAGGTGACACCACAGTCCTGGAGGCACCTTGGGCAGACACTTTTCTCTTGGGGGTTTGTGACCCTGGAGGTCAGGAGACTGAAGATGCCCAATCCCTACCCTGCCCCCACTACTCCAGCTTCCAGAGACTCACACCCAGTGGGTGTTAAAACCCTGCACCAAGATTCCACCGGGGAGGGTGCAGGGTGGAAGGGGAGGGTCCCCGCACCTTCACATTAGAGCAGCTGCGTTTCTATATGCTTAGCTATCAGCGTCCCAGGAGCTTTCATCTGAACAAAGGATTCTGTGGCTGGAAAAAAAATGGCTCAAGACCACTGTATTAGACGATCTTAGATGCAAAGCTTAAAAGGAAAAATGTCCTGGAGTCAGAGGAGCTCAGCTTTCTTCCAGCAGCCCTCCCAGCACAGGTGGTCCTGCCCAGCAGGGGCCAGTGTCAATTACCTCCTCCCATGACCATAGAGCCTCCTTGGCTTTTAAATTAGCTTCATATTTTGCCCCTCACACTGCTCCCCCATCCTACACACACACCAGTCTTTAGAAAAAAAAAGAAAAAAAGAAAAGGCTGCTGGAGAAATTAATATCAACGCCAATTAAAAGCAAACCTCTTTTCAAGCAGAACATGATGTCCCCTAGGCCTGGAATGCCCTTTACCTCCACTTGCTGTGCAGTTAACAACTCTTTGTCTCTAAGACAAATCAAGGGACACCTCCTCCTGCCACTGGCCCGAAGTCTAGTGTTCTTTCCACTATCCCGCACTGCCTCCAGGATCTGTGCTTTGGGACTGTGCACTAGGTAGAGCTGCTTCACAATGAGGCCTTTTGGAGGAGCTGGCAACTAAACCATCTGGATGGGGTATGAGAGAACCCGGAGCTGTGGTGAATTTTGTCCTAAGGTGAGCATGCAGTCTTGGAACATGGCGAGTGCTCAGTTCATGATGACTTTCCATGGCCCGAAGATGTGTTTAGTTATGTGGTTGAGTCACTATGTAAAGTGAGAATTGGAGGTAAAATACAGCTAATTTGTGCAAATATGGGCTCTAGGGCCTGAACCCACTCTTCAGGTGTCAGCTTCAACATGACCGCCTCAAAGAAGCTTTCCCCAATTCCCAAAACCACATTGGATCCCTCATTGTCTGCACTCTAATCCTCTATAATAAACTACCTTAGCAGTTATCACACCTGCAACTAGGGCATTTTTGCACTGCTATTGTAAACTCTGTGATGCCAGGGGTGGGTCTGTGCTTGGCACATAACAATAGAATCAAGAAATCATGGATGAATAAATGAAATAATAGAATGAGAGAGATGAGTTTCATCAAATCTTAGAAGCCAAGGCCTGCGAGAACCTGTTTAATTTGAGGAATATGGAAATAAAGGCCAAATAGCTATTCCTTTAGGTCAATAGTTCGCAAACATGCCTGTGTATCAGAATCCCCTAGAGGGCTTGTTGAAATGTGGATTGCTGAACCCCAGCCCCACACTTTAGGATTCAGTGCATCTGAGGTGTGGCCCAAGAATTTGTATTTTCTCAGGTTCTGGAATGCTGCTGAAGCTGCTCGTCTAGGGACCACATTTTGGGAACCAAAGATTTAAGTTCTCATTTGGCACCAATATGATTACAAAAATGGACTCATACATGGGCAAGAAAATTGCATTCAGTCAGATGATTGAGAACACACTAGTAGTGTAAAAAAATATTTTATAAAGTTCTATAGAGAATTCATAGACTCCTTAAGAACAAGCATCAAAATCTAAAAGTCTTCAGACCCAGTCTAAGAAATGTTAATCCAAATAACATTAATTGTCTTCATTTTCTATCTGCTTAATGTATCAAGCTAGAAGAGACTTTTTCTTGTTTTTTCCCCAACTATGTTTAAAATAGCAAAAACAGCCCTTGGTCGGATTTAAGGTCAAAATCACAGGACAAACCGGAAAAAGATGAATGCTTCAGCATTTCCCCAAAGCAGTTTGAAGCCTGGAATGGAAGCTATCAAGAGAATAGTTGTTCTGCTAAAACTCATTGCCTTCCCCTTACCTCTGCATAATCAGCCACGAGGTAAAGCTCCACATACTTCATGGAGTGTAAATCTTCCCTTTTTATCTAAGAAAGAGATATAAGCAGATCAGAGATGTAGAAATGGTGGACTTGGCCTCATTTCAAAAAACTGCTAATAGTTGATAAGCAGTGGACCTCCTTACTAATTTTGTACTTGGCACTAGAGATAGGCCCGGCTGTGGTCGTCATCACCCTCACTACACCTTCCGCCCACCATCTTGGTTATCACTGGAGGCTGGTCTGGGACACTGGGTCCTGTCCTTTATTCTCAAAAAATAACGAGCTAGGATGGTTAGTACAGGCAGAACAGAGGCCAACATACTGTGAGAGAACATGCTGACAAGGAAGTTCCCAAAAAACATTTAAACCACACACCTCTATTTGTGGTATAAATAAATACAAGCATTTTGTGCATATGGTTAAGTGGCTATTCCAAAAAGGAAGGCATACACTTTTTTCTCACATTTTAAAGTTTCTGAACTCAGCATCTCAGAATATTTTAAATGTAGTAGTGTTTTTCCCCAAAACAGTTATTCTATCGAATACAAGGGTATCTCACACTCGATAGTGACTTAAAGTAAAAGAAGAAAGCGATTTCCTCTTTCTTGGCCACATCCCTTTGATTTAGAAATACTCCTGGATGCAAAGGTCCTCAGAGGGGACAAGCCTATCCCCAGACTGACTCCTGCGGTGAGGAACTCACCCTGTGAGGTCGTTTCTTGGTCTGGTTTGTAAACGGAAGGACCCAGTCCCTGGCGGTGGGCTTGGAGTGCTCGAACCCACAGTTCCCCGGGGGCAGCTTGAGATGTTCAGATCTGTAAATTAGGTGGTGGCCCTCGCTGTCAGGGAGGGGCTCGATGATGTAGCTGAGGTTACTGCTCACCATAATCAGTCCTCTGTCGACAGGAGAAATAGAACCTCGGGTCAAAGATCATGGTCCTGGAAAAGTCCCTTGCTCAGGCCTGTTTCCCCATATGCAAAATGACACAGATGATTTTGAATATTGGTTCTTAACCTTATTATGGGGTCATGCACCCTTTGGTGAGAATCTGCTGCAAAGTCAGAGAAATACACATGTATATGAAATGTGGTGCACAATTTCAGGGTACTAAAAGCTTGTCGTAGAGAAGCTCAAAAGGTTCTAAAAAGGCCAGACTAGGGACAGTTAACACTCATAAAGGACAGTAGGACCAGGATTCCAAAAAGCCTCCCCAATCCAAACATGGCATATGACAAATAACAGGTCGAAACTTTATGGACTCAGAAAAAAACAGTATGGTGACTGGAGAAAGAACACTGGCCTGGGGTTGAAGAGACCCAAGTTCTGGTCTTAGCACCAACATTGAATTGTCAAATGCTCTTCAACAAACCTCTTAAATCACTTTGAGCCTCAGTTTTCCCATGTGTAAATCAAATGATAATTTACTAACTTAACGGGATTCTTGAGATAATTAAATGGGAAGACAAGTGCCTTTGTGCTTTAAAACCAAACCTAGAGGCATCACTAATGGCCTTCCTACCAGCCCCAACTTCCCTAGGTGAGCAAGGCAGCCTTTTGGTGAAGCGACAGCCACAACCAAGCATGTGGGGCCACTTTTCTCTCAGTTATAAATGCTAGCGTTGAACTCAGAATATGTGTTCGTTCACTATATTCTTTCACTCATTGAGCCCTGACTCTGCACTAGATGTGATCTAGACATAATCCTTCTCCTCGAGTAAGTCAGCCCACTGGAGGACAGACAGTCATTCATTCCACAAATATTTCCTGAGCTCCTGCTATGTGCCAGGCATCATGCTATTGGATGACATCTATAAGGATGGAGTAGTGAACAAGATAGACACAGTGCCTGCCCTCATGGAGCTTAAAGTCCAAACATGGAAGTAAATCACTAGGGTGTATAACAGAGGCAGCAAAAAGGTTTCATCACCACTAACACAGAGGGATTGGAGGCAGCTGCCTTGAGCACTGCATCAACGAGGCTTCTGAGAGCTTCGTCTGGATGGGGAGAAAGAGTGCCATGACTTACCGTCAATCACTATCACAAATATCAATGGAAGGGTGAGTAGGGGCCCGTGTAGCAGGTATCTGCCGTCCGTGATACAGTGAGATGAACACTACAGTGAGGGAAAGTCCTCAGGGCTCTGGGTGAGGAAGAAGCCCAGCAGCAGTATGTGTGCTCCAAAACCTCAGGCCCTCATCCATCCCAAGATTTCAAAAGCAAAAGTATCTCCAAGCCAGTCTTTGCCACTCCAAATTAGCAAGATGCCTCTTGTGGCTTCTCGGCTGCCATCCTCTCCCTTCACCCCTCGGGATCCCTGCCCAGGTTTTGCCCTTTGGGAAGCGCCTGTGATGCTCTCAGGAGAGACAGTGCCAGGCTCTGATCAGCAGCAGCCCTTCCTGGAATCCATCCCTGGCTGACCTCATTCCAGTGCCATGGAGCCTGACGACTTCCTGGCTGCCTCGCCCAGGCTGACGCAGCAATCCCGGGTCAGCCCTTCGGTGGGACAACCAAGGTGCTCCCTGAACGGCTAGGGGTGGGAGTAGGGCAAAGAGCAAGGGTCAAATCTGCTCCCAAGTCCAGACAGGAAAGGGCAGAAGGCAGAGCTGCTATGGGCATCCTGTTCCCAAGCTATCTTCTCATCTGGGCTGACCAAGTTCCCTTCCGTCACTTCAATTTCCCCCGATGGCTACAAATGTGAATAGAGAGATGACCACAAACCAGCTGATGGTTTATGTGTATCAGGTTGTGGCTGCGGAGATAACACCCAGTGAATGGAAAGTTCCACATAGGGATTGGTGAACGTTCCAGTGTAGTCGACTGGACAGCACTTGAATAAGCCTCTGGGCCAAATAGAGACCACACAGAAATTTGGTGCACAGTGAATAATAATCATGGTGGCTATAAATTATCAGGACTTTACTACGAACCAGGCACTGATGCTGAGTATTTCATTATTCACACCAACTTTTATGATCCTTACAAATATTATCCTCTTTATACAAACAAGAAAACTAAGGCTCAGTGAGGTTAATTAACTGACCCAAAGTCACACAGGCAGTAAGAATCTAAGCAGTCTTGTCCCAGGTCCCTGCCTCAGTCACAATAGCCCTGTAGAAAGGGTCAGAAAGACATCTCAGTCTACAGATGGTTACCAGTGACAGGCACCAGCAACTCTCCTCTGAGGTGTGAATGGCTGTTACCCAACTGGCCATCTGAAGTAAGACACCCGCTGGGAGATAAGAAGGCAAAGGAGGCATTCAGCCTCCTTTCCATTTTTACATACCACTTTTTGGGAGTTAACCACAGGCCCAGCACTATGCTTACAACTGTCATTCTTATTTCATTTCCACATCAACACTAGAAGGCACCATCATAAGTCCCATTGTATAGATGAGGAAACTGAGCCCCAGAAAGATTAAATAACAAGCTCTCATGGGTATCGGGAGCCAAAGATTTAAGGTCTGGGAGATTCTGGACCCCACGCCCTTAACCTCTATGCTATCAGCCTCCATCAGTGAGTTCCAAACCCATGTGTCAGAGATCTCTAGGATCAGAGCTTCCAGAGCTATTTATTAGAATATTCTACTGATTATATTAAAAATACAGACATAGGAGCTATGGATTCTGTAGGCCTGAGCATCTGCATCGTGAACATGTCCCACGGTAGTTCCCTGCTCAGCCACACTCAGCAACTTTGGCCTGGAGCCCAGGCTCTGCAGCAGGAGGCTGCCTTTTCACAGAGCCCCAAGCAATTCCACTTCAGGGAGTGGGCACATTATACTTTGAGAAACACAGGCTCACAAGGACACTGAAGGTCTTTCCAGCAACAGGATTCTGTGGCAGCTCCCCTCCCTCCCCCTACTGTGGCCCCTAGTAACTCACCCCATGTCACAGATGCAATCCTCCCAGACTGCCCGTGATGGAGGATAGGCTGGCACCGACCCCAGCACTCAGAGAATGTCTGAGAATCTAGTTCCTGGGCCCCCCTCCATCGCCATCCCCAAGTCCTGCTAGCTGCCCTCCCCTGAGCACCCACCAGTCATTTATCCTTCTAGCAGCCTCTGTTGATCTAATTTGCTAAATATTAGCACTGGCAGAGCTCAGCTCGGGGCACGGGAGGAGGACCCAGGAGGCTGGGTGGCCGGGACCTCACACGCTATTCTTTGTTCTGCTCTGCATTCTATTTCTCATTGTTAAGAGCTTGATACAAATGAAATTGTACAGAGGAATCCTGGCGGGGCAGGCCAGGCAGGCAGCGGGGCAATTCATGTTTAACCCCTGACTGACTAACTGCAGGACTCACCCAAATGCATCCTTCAAGGAACTAGGCAAGAACCACTTCCTGGGAATCTGCCCATTCAGAGCTACACCTAAGGGGACACATCCCACATCCCCACATCCAGAGCTATCTTAAGAGGTAACCACCCTGTTCCCCTTCTTTCCTTCCCCGCTAATCTGCATCCAAGTGAGACAGAGTTACAGGAAACTTCAAAGGCAGCCGAGAAGGGAGGAAAGAAGGCACAGAGGTGATGTGCTCCCTCTGCGATGGGGTGGCAAGGCACAAGAGGCAAGTCTGGGCTCAGGGGTGAGACACACCTGGATTCCAATTCTGGCTCTGGTTTCTACTAGCATTGTGTAAGTCACGAATGCTACCATCACATGGGTTTGCTATGATAACCGACTGAAGTAATGGGCAATGTTTACTAACAATCAAAGTCACATTTTAAAAGAATAGCTAAGAGTCATTGAGTGTGTATTAGACACTACACAGAGTGCAAACATTGTATTCAGTAGGCATTCAACACATATGTATTGAAAACCTGCTATGTGCCAGGAACTATGTTCTAGACAGGGGGATGCAGCATGATAAAAAAAGAAAAGCCCTTCTCTCAAGGAGCTGGCACTCACCACCTAATGTAAATCCACCAGTGACGTCACTATTGTTTTCCCCATGTTATAAGTGAGAAAATTGACGCTGGAGAACTGAAGTAATCTGTCAGGCTTTAAACCAGGAACTGTCTGACTCGAGAATCTACACTTGTCATGACTTAACAGTACTGTTCTATGAGGGCTTACTCCCCAAAGTGCCTGACACAGAGGTAGCATTTATTATCTATTCTGCTCAAGGAAGGCCAGGTGTTCAAAGAGGAAAGGGCCATGCCACTCCTTGGCAAAGGGGCAGACAGGTATGCACTGGCTGCGTGCATGAGCCTCCTCCTCCTGCACCGGGCGCCCGGTCTCACTGCAGCCCAGAACTTCTGATGCTCAAGGGTCCTTTTCATGGTCTGATCTACCTTAACGTTTCAGACGAGAGGAACCAAAGCGCAGAGGAAAAGGAACTTGCCCAAGGTCACCCAGTGAGTTACTGTTAGAGCCAGGGGCAGAACCCAGTCTCCCGATGTCCAGGCTCATTACTCCAAGGTGGGGCCCTGACTCCAGCCCCCACTCTCCACCCTCAACTCGCAGCCTCCTGCACCGTGAGCACCATCTACAGAACAGAGTAAGGCCCGTGGGAGGCACCAGCCCCACCAAGGCAAAGATAAGGAGAAATTGAAATGAGGAGCAGAAAGCTCAGAGACCACACAGCCAGGAGATGTGGAGGTAGATCTCAAACTCAGGTCCCTCGATTCGAAATTCTGAGCCCCTTCCAGGCCATCATGCGCATACTCCCACACATTCTCTTACATTCGTTCTCAGTCTGATATCGTCTCTCTCACAGAATCTAAGTCCAGGAACCAGGGAACCGGAGTGAGCGTAGGCCCCTGAGTTTTGAGGACAGAGCTGCTATAATATGAGTGATGCATCAAATAGATCACTACAGATGATTGATCGTCTATCTTTGAAAGACTTTCTCTGTAATTAAACTTGCCAGACATTAGTACACAAGATACTACACAGCCATTCAAAGAATGAGATAGATCTATGTGTGCCTAAGACACAACGTTAAGGTGGAAAAAAACTACAGAATGTTTTGTATAGGGTAATCTCATTTGGATAAAATATAATACATCCATACACACACACACGTATTTCAACTGCGAATACCCCAACAGGGATTACAGATCTGGAATAGACTAACCAAGGAAGGGTGGGACAGGATAAAAATCCTTCACTTCTTTTAGTTTTACACTCCTGTATTATTTGAATGTTTAACACACTAATTAGTTATGTAATGATAACTTTTAATAAGCATTTTCTTTAAAAATGAACAACCTACCAATCAGGTTAAAAAGAAAAAGGGTTTTTACTGCAATCAATCAATACTGCTCTTGCTGATAGACAGTGAGCTAGGAACACACACACACACACACACACACACACACAGAGCATCTCCCAGAACCCACAGGTTCAGTCAAGGACACTTCATCCCAGCACTATGTAGATTTCTTCACAAATAACCATTGCTCCTAACATTTATACTGTGTGTTAGTTTGCAAAGCATTTGCTGCGTGCAAGAAGTCATGAAGACATTTAGAGGCTGAGTCCTTAATCAGAGATGGCTTGGAGGACATGGACACTCAACATCCCTAATGAAATGGCATGCCGTATCTTTTTATTGGTGTATTCTATAGGTATCCATGGCCACCACTTAATTCTCAAAGGGGTCAGTGGCCCAAATAAGATTATCAAGCACTATATTACATATCTCTGTTCTTTTTTTTGCAAGAAATATTTCTAAAAGGATACACAAGAAACTGGTAACAATGGCTGCCTCTGGGGAAGAGGCATCTGGAAATCTACAGGGAAAAAGAGACTTGCCTTTCACTGTATACTCTTTTGTACTATTTGAATTTCTTTTCACTATGATCACTTATTACTTCTACCATTAAGTAGCCTAAAGTATTGCTTTGGAGAGAAGAGGGGCCTAGCAACAATCGAGAGACTCAGCTGAATTCCTCTGTATTTGTATCATCAGCCTGAAGATCCCATTTGGTATAAATCCTACCTATTTTCTCCAATCACAAGGAGCATGTTTCCAGGAGAGAAGCATAATCACTATGGAGATTTTCCATTGCAGCATCGCTTTATGGGTCTTGGGGGGGCGACTTGACTGTTACAGGGGTTTGAAGGCTTCTGCTGCAGCTGCTCCTTCTCCAGAGTCTGAATCGAGCCATCTGGCATGCATCTCCAGCTCTTAAATCAGTCGGGCCACAGACACCCTCGGTTTCTTAAGGTGTAGTGAGAAGGCTGGGAAAGTAAGGTGGGTGGACGCCGCCAGAAGGAAGTGTGCAAAACAGAAACACATGGACAGCTCACCCGGTTTCCCCCTGTCAGCACGGCTGCGGGAATGATTTACAAGAGGCCACGCTGAGTTCCCACTGCTCCAGACCAAGGGGACAGAGGAAGAGGCAGGGAGAAGCAAGTCACACCTGCATGTTCCCTTTCCTCCTTCTTGGGACAGACATTGTTTACTTGCAGACTGCAGGTGGTGGTGGCTGGGCTTGTAAACACCACTGGGAGGCCAGTTGGCTTGGCTCAACCAAGTCACTTGAGCGGGAGATTTGGAGCCACTGTTAAACGGCCTCCCAGCCAAAGCTTGTTTCCTGCCTAATTCCCTCTGGCCAACTCACCACGGAGCCTTACAGAGGAGACATGTCCAAGTTTACAAACAAACACGTGGCATCTGCAGCATGAGGAGCCTTGCATTTGCATGTGAGCCTGGCTAAGTCTTAGTGTGGTTTCACTGTTATAAGATGATACTGATCCTGTACATCTGTTGAGTGCTGTAGGGTCAACACAGCACTTAACACTCTCACCACACCTATCATTGATGCCCACTGTACAGATGAGGAAACCGAGGGCTCAGAAAATGACTTCTCAATGCCTATCTTTCTTCTACCTGTGTAGGGCATGGGTACAGAGTAGGCGCTCAGTATTAATTTGTTGAATGAAAGAAACAATCATTGAATGAATCAATTGACACAGAAGAAAGGTACACAGTGGAAACACCTCCTACTGGCTCCTGAGATCCACTCGTGTGAATATTTTCTCAATTCTGCCTTCAGTAACACCATATTGACAGCTTTAAATTGGTCATGGTGGGAGTATTTTTGCCACCATATTGGAAGATGCTACAAATCAGGGTGCTTTTTTCCTTTTCCTTTTTCATGGATCCAGTTTATCGACACACTGGGTATAGGTACCACACAACATAGGCAACTAAAACCCAGGCAATTAGTACAGGCAATTAGGATACAGGTTTTTCAGATCATCCTCTCTTTCCCAAAAGGAGAGGAGAGTGGGAAGAGTCTAAATAAATATTTATTACTTCAACATACACGTGTAGATCCTATCACCTGCCAAGCACTAGGGTAGGCTGGAGGAGAAGAACAGATATTTGAGATATAATTCATATCCTCAAGGAACACACATTCTCAGGTACAAACTATAAGGTGCGCACGAATCACCTGGGGATCTTGGTAAAATGCAGATTATGATCCAGTAGGTCTGGGTGGGACCTGAGAAGCTGCATTTTGAACGAGTTCCCAGGTGATGTTGATGCCACCCCGCTAAGGGCCACACCCAGGAAGCAAGGGTCTAGGAGGTTACTGAGTGCTCCTATGTGCCAGCCAGTTCTAAACATTAGGTATCTACAACAGTCAGTCCTCACGGTGCTAAGGATATTCTCAACCACGTTTTACAAAGGAGAGCATCGAGGCCCACTGTCCAGCTGGTAAACTGATACTGGCTCAAACCCAGGTAGTCTCGCTCAGAGAATGAAGAGTCATTCTCTTTCCAACATGCCACCTAGTTGGAACTTTTCAGTTAATTTTCTGTCTTGAAAATTCTCCTTGCTTCTCCTTTCTCTTCGCACCAGCTGCCCATTTCCTTTTTCACCACCTACAAGTACTTCTACCAGAGAAGAGCAAAGGACAAGTGGGAATAAAGGCTCAAACTCATCAATTTCAAGAGTCTGAAGCTGGCCTTCTATTTTCTATATTTTGAAGCTTTGACATCTGGGCCTTGTCCCTCCAGGGTTGGCCAATTCCTAGAGATAGTAAACAACTCACCAGTCAGCATGCCTTTCAAATGCAGCTCTCAACACCTGGGCCACGACCCTCTGCCCTGTTCACCCCAGGGCCAGGTACCAGACCACCAGGGACAGCCCCTGTGCCCCAGAGCCCGCTGAAGTTTTTCAAACTAGCCCAACCTAGCCCTGCTTACCCTGCCCCACCTGTTCCTTCCTGCAGAAACCACAGAAGGGCTCTCGCCCACATTTCCCCCCACGGCTCTCTGCTTCCTGGTGACCCCTGTGCTTCCCTCTGTGGCCCCTCGCAAGGCATGCCCCCTCCTCTTGGGAGCTTGAGAAGAACAAACTGTCTTTTCCATGGCAGTCATCTCCTGCTCCGTTGGCTTCACCATACCTAAATAATAATAAAGCCTCAGTTCCTCAGGGAAGAGAAAGCTCAATCTCAGGGAATTTGTGGATTATCTGGGATTTCCCTTGTCCCTCCAAGCTCAGCCCGTCTCAGAGCTGGCTTGCATATACTCTCAATGGACAGTTTCTCGAGGTCCCTGCCCAAGGCCAGCCCTGCTTGTCCTGAAAATTCCATTCCTGGGGAGAGTGCCAGGTGCCCCCCCACACCTTCAGGCCCTCTTACCTTATTCCCCGGCAGGTGCTAAGTGTGACACTGGACTGTTCTGCCTTCCTCACCGTCCCGTGGTAAAAGCAGTGATCCTAGCAGGGAGAAAGGAGGTAGTCAGGCCAAAGAACACTGACAGGCAGGGCAACGCTTATGTCCCGTGAAGGTCACGGACGATTCATGGCTATTACATATCTACCCCTACCTTACAGCCTGCAAAGAGCTCCCCAAGCCATCACTTTATTTGATGCTCATGATGGTCCTGGGAGGTGGAGCAGGGCAGCTGCCATCGTCCCCATTGAACAGATGAAGAAGCTGAGCCCAGAGGAACAAAGAGATTTGTCGCAGGTCTCCCTGACAGTTGGAGAACCCAGGATTTACAGATCTAGTTCAGAGCTCCTTCCAGGACATGAAGTTGGCCACAGGAAACACTGTCTTCTGAAGCGCCTGCCTCCCCATCAGAGTCACCTGTGTGACCCTCCTGTAGGGCTGAATAGTGTCCCCACCCGCCCAATTCATATCTAGCCAGAACTTCAGACAGTGATCTTATTTGGAATAGGGTCTTTGCAGACGTGATTAAATTAAGATGAAGTCAAACTGGACTGGTGTCCTTATAAAAAGAGAGGACACAGAGAGACACACACACACACAGAAGAAGGCCATTTGAAGATGGAGGCAGATATTAAAGTGATGAAACTACAAGCCAAGGAGCACCAAGGATGGCCAGAGGCCACCAGAAGCTAGGAAGAGGCAAGGAAGGATTGTTCCCTAAGACTGCAGAGGGAGCACAGCTCTGCTGACATCTTGATTTTGGACTTCTAGCCTCCAGAACTGGGAGAATGCATTTCCATTGATTTAAACCTCCAAGTTCGTGGTACTTTGTTACAGCAGACCTAGGAAACTGAGAGACCCCCCTCCTTCCCCATCTCCCCTGAATCCCTGGGTGCCTGGATCAGACTTGATTTGGTACCTGCATCCACGGATGCATAGAGGCCTGACACTGCCCTCTAGTCAGTGTGTCTCTCGGCCATCTGGTCTTCCCAGCTAGGCTGGATTCCTCCATGACTGCAAACAGCTGTTGAGCACCGCTGTGTGCCAGGCCCTCGGCGAGGCCCCTGAGACACAGCGATGAGCACACACACACACACAGCTCCAGCCTTTGCAGGACTTAGGGTCTTGTGAGAGCCAATCTTAATTAAAAAGCTGTCCAAAGATATGATTACAAACCATGAAGAGAGGCTGGAAATAAAAGTTTGAGGTGCCAGCAGAGTGTTTTACAAGTAGGGTAACCAGAGCATTTCTGAGGCAAACCAGGACACTGCTGAGAGTGCTAACACACGCAGACGGGCACAAACCAGGACTGTCCCCAGCACACAGAGGGGTGATAACAAGGGACACGCTCCTATAAGCTTCTTCCAAATAGGTCAAGAGAAATAAGCTGGTCAGAAAAGAGAGAGGGTAAGATGCTCAGGGCAGAGCTAGGTTCTAAAAAGGTCTTAAGTAGTTGCCGACACAGAAGCGTTCTCTTTTCCCCCCTAATACGCTAAGCCCATGCAGCCCCAATCAGGGATCTCTGGCATTTGCCCACATAGCAGTCCAAGTGATCCGTCACCAGGACCATGCATGCTTGTAGTTGTTCCCTGGTCCCGGCAGGCAGGGATGTGACCCAGGAGCCAGCTAACCCATTTGTCTCTATTCTCTGGCTCCAAACTCCCACGCAGCTCTAGGCATGAGTATAGCCTGAGAATTAAATTCAAGCATTTTGGCATAGCCAGGCCAGATTCAAATGCAAGCTCCCACACCTACCAGCTATGTAAACAGTTGCACAACCTCTCTCTGACCTCCAGCATCTTGAGCCTCTACCTCATGAGGTGGTTGTGAGAATAGTGTCCAGTAAGTGCAGGTACCTGGCCCACAGCAGCCGGCAATAAACATTAGTGATCATATTATCGGTACTAAATTCTCCTTTGTCAAAGGCAGAACGTGGCCTTGAGGGAGCTGGAAGGCCACCAGGGGGCTGAATCCTCAGCCTTAGCCGCATCAATTCTACATCCTACCCAGCCGAGCCGCGCAGCCAGATCACAGGATACAGGCCAGGCTGGCGCTCAACCCAGGGTAGGCAGTGTGGTTCCTCCGGCCATTCAAGTTAACGCAGTCGGGAGGAGGGACAGGTGCCCCTCTCTTTGTATCAAACTCTCCTGGACTTCATACATGTCACATTCTAACCTTCACAGGAGCACAAAGGAAAGCCACCATGCCAAGGACACCCCGCAGCAGCTATGAAAGAAGGTGAGGCAGGGACAGCCCTCCTTCCAGCCAGGATTCCATCTGATTTCAAGTGCCAGCCTGTCACAGGGCTTTTCCAACTAACCCAAGGCTCTGGGACCTGGAGGGCCACCATCAAAGCTCAAGTTCTGAACCTGATCTTTAGAACTCAGCAACAGGACCCTGAACAACACAACCCAGGATCACGCATGGGTAGAAGAGGGCACCGGGCCCGTATGGAGTAAACGGGGCTCATAGTTGTTGGAACGACAAAAGTCAAAAAGTTCAGAAAGATGGGTCTGCCATATTTTTGAAAATCCTGGTACTTCTTCAAGCAAAGAGAATTCAAATCCAGGGATGGATGTGAAGAATCCCTCTACCTCTTCCCATCTTTGGACTCATGCTAACAGTATTCACTGCCTGGGGGCTCTCTGAGATAGCATATCAACCGACTGTTGTAGTACGCTTTCAATGTACAAAGGGCTCTCACACATCACCACCTGTGATAATAATACCTGCCATTGACTGTTGTTAACAATAAGAGCTAACATCTACCCAGCTTTTACTGCTGGATAAACAACTTACATAGATTTCCTTTAATTCTGATCACAGCCTTAGAAGGTAGATATTATTATTCCCATTTTTTGAAAAGGGAAACCAAAGGATGGAGAGGTTATAAGTCATGGTTTAAGTCAAGGCCACACAGCAAAGGGGAGATTCAAACTGCAGGAGCCTGACTCTGGATCTCATGTTCTGCCCCTCCCAGCAAAAGCAGTCTCAGCAAAGTGCAAAAGACTTACTTTGTCAAAGCTCTACAATCTTCTAGCACTAATGGAGACTTTTCTAGTCTAAACCTCGCCGGTTACTGGTTATCTGAACTTAAGCATGTTTCTTTTTCTCTTCTCCTCTCCATTTCCTCATCTGTAAAATATGGCAGTGGAAGAGATGTTTATAAATTCCCATAAAATCAGTGATTCATCTTACCCTTCCACAGCCCTGAGAGTCAGATCTTTAGCATATCCAATTTTCAGATGAGGAAACTCAACACTCGTATAGTCAAAAGGGTTGTTTAAGGTCACATAGCTAGTTAAAGCCAAGACTAACACCCTGGCTTAAGACCCCACGCTCTATAACTCTTTCTACTGGAACACAGTCACAGACCCATTCCCCCAGTGACCTGACCTAGATTAGGGCTGTAGCCTACAGGCCCGGAAGATGAGCTTGATAAGGTTCCCAGAACTCCCGCTACCCCAAGCCAAGTTTGGTAGTAGAGTATGGCCTTCAACATTTGGGTCAAGTGCAGATAAATGCTTTATTCCATTCCCATTTCTTTTTGAGTCCTCAGCTCCCAAATAAGAAAGCTAACTGGGAGCCTCACGGGGCTGGGTGGGAGCTTTACAAGAGTCGAGTAGCAGGCGAGGTGAGAAAACAATGAGTTGTCCCATACTTCAGCTAGGATGTATTTTGGTCCACAAGACCTTCAGGAAGGTGGGGCATTCTGAAAGTGAGGGGAAGTTCTCTCCCATTCCTCTGTTTCTGAAAGGCCTTTACAACATCTCTGCCTAACTCTGAGAGCACAAAGAACAAGTAAATGAACAGTCATGAAGTCATCGCATTCTTTCTCAGCTTCTCGGCCTGAGGGGACCACCCCGAGGGGGCTTTCAAGGCAGGAAGCATGAGCTCATGGCAAACTTGTGCACTGAGACCCATTCTTGATCTGTGGGCACAGAAGTGTGGGATCCAAACTCAGAGGAGGGTGCTTTTGTGAGGTTGTAATGGGTAGGGGCTTTTGAGGCATGCCTGTCTGGGGACACCCCTCCCGGAGGCAGAGAACAGAGGTCTTAAGGAAGGAAGGAGAAGTTTCAACCAAGCACTGAAGAAGGTGTGGAGTCACAGCGGGACAGCTTCCCCAGAGATGAGAAGACACACACAACTTGCCGGCTATGGGCACTGGCCACACGGCCAACACCTTCCCCATCCAAGAAGGTCTTGGAGAAGAAGGCAGCACTGATCTTCATGTCCAACAATCTAACACAACCCCTTACTGTTACTATGCTCTAGACCTCTTAGATCTATCAAAACTTAACCGTCCTCTGTCCCTTTACCCATTCAAAGGTAATCCGATAAAATAATCGGAGCTGTTAGTGACTGACAGTGGCTGTCATTGTCTTCTAAACTTTTGTACTGTGGCAGAGAGAGTTCAAAGAACGAGCCATGTGGGAATCTCAGGTTCCACGGAAGCTGCTAGAAGATGACTGAGGCAGAGAGGCCTGTCCTGCTGTCCTACACACCACCCCTCCATGTCTGCATGCTACAGAAGTCCATTATGTCCTACCCCAAAGGCAAAAAGCCACTGCTGCTCCTGCTGGAGTCCAGCTTCCCTTCTCCTTCACATCTCATCAGCCAGAGTCTGAGAAGGATCACTCTAATCCAGACTTTCTCAACGGGAGCCTAGTGACATTCAGGCCAGATAATTCTCTGTTGTGGAGGGGCTGTCCTGTGCATTGTAGGACATCTAGCAGCATCCCTGGCCTCTAGATGCCAGTAGCATCCACCTCCCAGACATTACAATCAAAACTGTCTCCAGACATTGCCAGTGTGCCCTCCATGGCACACACGGTTAAAATGGTCAAACAAACAAATGGAATATTTTAGCATAACTGCATCTGATTGAAATGGGTATAAATCATTGTGAAGCATATTTACTTTGCTTTATGTTAGTTACCTACACATTAACAAAAGTTTAAGTAAAAGAAATTATTTAAACCAAAATCACTCTTAGTTGAGAACCACTGCTCTGATCTTACAAATTCTAACAGGTTCCTCAGTAGGAAAAGCTAGCAAACCATGAAGTGTGTACGATTCACTACCTTAAGTGTCCAACAGTGGGGTGGGGTGAAGCAACCTAAAATATATCCATCTGAAAGACCATTTTTTAAATGATATATCTTTGTGCAAACAGCCAAACTCAAAAACAACTTTGAGGGGAAATATATCCAATATGAAGATAGCAATAAAATAAGAAAATTTTCATAACCTAAAGTCATATTAAAAAGGCAGACTACAAAAGTGCAAAATGTGTAAGACTCCTGCTTACACATCCATATGAAAAAGAAACAAATACCTGATTGGGTGAGATGACAAAATTATCAGTACATCATTTCTTTCACTTACACTTTTGTTAGTATGTGAATAATTAACATAAAGCAATGAAAATGTATGTTTCACAATGATTTCTAACAGTGATAATCAGACGCAATGACCCTAAAATATTGTTTGTTTGACCATTTTAGCCAGCAAAGGAGAGGGTGCATTTATGAAACGGCAAATCCCCATTCTGCTTCTCCCATTCGCTCCCTTGGTCCTCAGTCAGGGGAAATGATCCCTTCAGAGGACAGACTGTCTTCAACACACTTCATCATCCTGGGGGTGGGGTTGGGATATGGCAGCTGCTTGATAGATATCTGCTGACTGGAACTTACCTCAGACTTCAGCGTGGTCGTTTGAGGGCTGCCACTTGGAGTGTAATGGGTTTCTGTGTAGGCTGGAGCAAAAAGGTGCCTGCAAAGAATAAAAACAGACATTCATCTCTAGAGTTAACGGACTCCACCGTCCCAGGAACAGCAGCCAGTGATTCTTAGTGAACCAGGCAGAACCACCCCAAGCATCTCTATGCAGACGAAATGAGGAGGCCATAAGGGCCTAAGAACAAAAAGAAGACCAGGAGGAAGCTTGTTATTAATTTTGTATTCATTGGGATCATCATTTAGTTCAGACCCAGATGTTCAGTTCAGATGGAGTCAGTAGATAGAATTAAAGCAGTGATCCTAACTTTTTCTGGGTCCTGGGAAAATACACATGCAAATACACACACACACAACTTCCCAGGGTCTGTGGACCGTACTGTGTACCTTGATTGATTTTTTCCAGTGCATCTACCAACTTTTAGTACCAGCACACTGATTTTTCTGTAAGGGAATACCTCTCCCCTGCTGCATGTTTTGGTGAGATGTCAATCAAGGTGTCCCACCCGGTCCTAGCCAAGGGTGGCCCATACTGCAAGCTAGGCCAATGGAGTAGTGTTGCAAGAACTGAACAGAGGGGAGCTAGTCATCTGTTCCTTTGTTCCTGCTGTATGAATTCCCAGAGCTGCCTTTGCCTGTCCTTTCTGAGATCTAGTGGTTTAGATTTCCTGAGACCTGGGTGTTCTGTGTGTTATCCCTCCCATAAATTCTTTATTTTTCTTTTCTAAAATTGGACATTGGTTTCTCTCTAGCCTCAGACCCCTTGAAGCTGAGGTTAAGAATCCCTCAGCAAAGGCAAGGCGACACCAAACAAGGTTCCTAGAATTTCTCTAAAAGTTAAAAGAAAAATGAAAGAACCAAATGGATGCTTCAACTAGCTCAGCCACATTAAAAGCAGAATGCATCTATAGGAAGTCAAGGTCAGAGGACAAAAAAGGTTTCTAATGGAAGAGAAATTGAGTCTAACAAAAAAACAATTAAGTGGATCTATATGACTAAGATGGAAAGATGTCTAAAATGTAGATAAAAACAATAAATTTCAGGAAAGCATGTATTTTAAAAATCCCTTTTAATGAAAAACTAACAAGAGTATACATTAGTGCATGCATTGAAAACAACTGGAGAAGCAAATGCCCATTGTTAATGGTGGTTATCTCAACGGACTGTGGAAGATGTTCACAATGTAAGCTGCATATTTCTGAAAACTGGTGGATCTTTTAAAATAATGATCATGTATTTATTTTGAAAACTGAAACCCTAATTTGAAACTGCTTTAAAAAAGGAAGAAAATATAGGCTGAGGCCAGCTCAGAAAGTGAAGGGAATCTGCAGGGCCCACCCTGGTTTTGGAAGAGGCGACATTTCCCAGCAAGAGAGAGTCACTAAAGAGGGTCTCTTGAGTCACTGAAGAGTCACTCCCAGCTCTAAGTTCTGGGACTCCTGACTCTCAGATTCCCCTCTACTCTCAGAGTGCAATCAGAAGGAAATGCCACAAGAACTGCCTCTTGTACTGTGTCAAGCCCTTCAACATTCAGCCTTGGACGAGAAGAAAAGAAACCCAACAGGGAAATGTAAAAATAAGCAGAGCACAAAACCCAGCTTGTGTAGAGAAACTCTCATTCACATGGAAACTTTGGGTCACTTGCTAACTTGCCAGCTTGTGTCTCCCAGCCCTTTTTCTTTCTTCTTAGCATCTAACCAGCCAAGGATCCAAGGGAGGCATCACTCACTTGCTTGAAGGCGATACACTGTAAGCCCCACGACGACAAAGGCCAAGCTGTTTTGCTCACCAGTATATATCACTGGTGAACATTTATTCAATGAAAAAACGACTTAACTAATTATTGAATGAGTGAATGAGTGAATACATGAGTTGTTCAGTATACTAGGAGCTTAGAGCATGGTCTGGAGTCTGCGAGACTGAAGTCACAATTCCAACTCTAACATTCACTGTCTCTATGGCCATGCGCGAGTTACTTGAACAGAACAATCTGCTTTCTCTTCTACCTAACGGCCCTCTCTGAACCTTTGTTTCCTCTTCTGCAAAAACAAGGATAATATACTTACTTGAGAGGGCTGTCTTAAGAGTAAAACAACAAAATGCATGAAAATGGCTTACCACCAGGCCTGGCACACAGTGAAACTCAGCAAAGGTCAGTGATTATCATTATTGCTTTCAACAGGGATTATGATGAGAGAACCCAGAAAAACTGATGGAATTTACCTATTTCCCTCTAACGCCACCCCCCAGCCATTAACTCTCCAGTATGTCACTTGAGAGAGGTGAAAAAGCAATTAGCTCATTCCTGCAGCCCATTTCCTGGGTCTGCTTTCACAGACTGCATAATGCACAGCTAGTCAGGGGTTCAGAGTTTAATGGTCCATCCCGGTGCCACTGGGGAGATGTGAATTTTCCCGCAGGAAATGCACTCCTAGTAAATACACTCTCAGCCTCTTCTCAGAGAGTCTTAGGGGGAAAAAAATCATTCATCCAGCGACGTCAAGATGCTCAGAGCCAGCCCCATGGCCAAGTGGTTAAAGTTCTGTGTGCTCTGCTTCGGTGGCCCAGGTTCACAGGTTCAGATCCCAGGCATGGACATACTCCACTCACTAGCCATGCTGTGGAGGTGTCCTACATACAAAATAGGGGAAGTCTGGGAAAGATGTTAGCTCAGGGCTAATCTTCCTCAAGCCAAAAAGAAAAGATGCTCCAAAGAGAGCAATCCAGATTGAGCCTCAGGTGTCCACATTCTTGTCAGTTCTTGGTCACACATCCTCAGAAGGGCAAGGATCTTTCTGCAGCTTCTTATTCTGAAGATCTGCCCCCATCATCATAGGCCTCTCAGAGCCTCAGCGTTGAAAGGGACCTTAGGGTTCATTTAGTCAAACTCACTCGACTGTGGGCTCCCTAAAAGCAGGGGGAACAGCTGCCTTGTTCAAGGCATCTTTCCAGTCCCGGAACCAACCAGTCATGGTAGTACACGCTTATTCTGTGAATAAGTGGATAAATGAGTAAACGAATGCATAAAAAGACCCTTCTACTTTGTGTAGGAATCTGCTAGCTGGCCATTCGGCATCGGACATCTCCAGTGACAGGGAGCTCCTGAGACCACTCATTCCATTTCTGAGCACATACAGTAATTAGAGAAAGCTCTTACATTGAACCAAAAATTACCTTTCTGTAACCAGCACCAACTGGCCTCACTCTGTCTTCTGAATTTGTCCAGAACAATCTACTTCCTCGTCTACCTAACGGCTCTTTCGGGACCAGCAGCATCAGCATCACCTAAGAACTAGCTGAAACTGCAGACTGTTGGGCCCCACCCTAGATCTACTGAAGCAGACAGAAACTCTGAGGTGGAGGCCCAACTATTTACGGTGATAACTCTCTGAGTGATTCTGATGCAAACCACTGCCCTAGACCACAAGTTCTCCACCTACCCTCAAGGCAGGCAAACTGCAGAAATATCAAAGTGTCTTGTTACCCAAGCCCCCATCACCTTCTTGCCTCCATCACATCCTGGAACATTCTGGGCTTCAGAAACCCAGAAAAGTTGCAATCACAATAGTGCACATGTATTTAACTGTTAAATCACAACACACCTATCCTTTTCCCATTTAGTAACTGAGAACACTGGGAACTCAAACATGTAATTTGTCCAGGTTCTCATAGCACAGTGTCAGAGCCCGGTCGGTTGGTACTGACCATACTTTTTAAGTCGTTTTCTGCTCTCTCTTAAAACGTAGAAACATAAAACTAAAGCACTGCCAGGAACCAGTAGTCCAAACTAAGATTTGATGGTGATGATAGCATCCTTGGGGAAATATGTGAGGTCCTAAAATAGAGACCATTAGCTCTCAGATGTGATTATATGTGGAGAAGAGCAATGGGGGAAAGCAATGTCAGGGGGAGGAAAAAGAGGATGGGCACACAAGAATTTCAGGGCTGGCTGTTTTGAAATAACAACCTTTTCCCCAAACGGGTTGTAGATATTGACCAGGAAGGTCGTTCCTTCTAGAAGCAAAAGTAATGGTCATGTTTCATCACCATCATCTGTACAATTTTACTGATGGGCGAAAACTGCTTTCGAACGCTCCCCACTGCCCCAAGTGAGGCCCCTCTGTGCCCTTGTGCCCAGATGGTGCCCTGGCACTGCTCTTGGGACCAAAGACACTGCCATCCCCTGAGAGAGGGAGTCAGAGGGCCACTGAGCAGCCCAGCTGGGCCCACCCGCCCCTTCTCTGACCACATTTTGCTCTCATCTCCTCCCTGACAAGGGGCTGGCTCAGCAGATCGACAGGAAACTGTCTCTCACCACTGGAGAGTATTAGGATTTTCAGGAAACGAGTTGTGAGTGATGTGTGTCCAGGAAGAGAGGACTGTCCAAGATTTCCCACCCCGCCCCCTCCTTTTTCTGGCTCTGAAGGAAAATCAGTTTCTGTCAAGCGCCTCCCGCCCCTGCCTTCCAGGCTCACAAGCCCACAGGCAGGCAGAGATCCTCAGAGATTCTCATGGCTGCTAGCAGCAGCCAGCACTGGTGTGCTCACTGAGTGAAATGAGGTCCATCAGATCCCAAAGTCCTCAAGCAAAATCTGCATCTTCTGAATCCCACCTGGGAAAACAAGCTGCCCCCCAAATACCGGACAGAAAACATAAGGTCGCTCTCCAGGGAAGGACAACAGAATTGCCCAAGGCGGCCTAGAACTTGTTTGTACACTCAGCCAGACCTCAAAAGCACGATGCCATCTGAAACAGCCCTGACCAACCTTTCCTAGGGCTCAGAGCCTTCAAATCCAGAACTATCCCTTTAAGGACTGTTTACTGTCGGACAAATTTCAAACGCCTCTCCAAGCCTCGGATCTCTAACCTCCCTCTGGGGAGAGAGAAGCGGCAGGACTAAATCTGTATTTTTAATATTTCTTCCAGGTGATATTTCTTCAGGCTCTGGGAATTCTCCTAGTCAGTTTGATTGATTTTAACATTAAAAATGTTTTCCCATTTCTAGCCTCCTAATCACCCTCCTAAAATCTAAAGATGATATTAGCACAGCACGGAAGGAAAGTCTAGGGCTCTGAAAGCTTTGGTTTGAGTACCAGCTGCACTACTCTCTAGACGAGTGTCCTTTCAAACCATGGAGATGAGGCGAAAGATGACCGTGGTTCCTTTCAATGTTGTACAAGAGCACTGTCACATTGTGGGCTCTATGAGGCCTGTCTAAGGTTCTTTGGAACCTTAGCAGCTTTTAAAGACTATTTACAATTAACTAGGGCAGCTCTTGCACAACCCTGTACAATTAGATGTTAAATGGTAAAAACCTAGTAAGATATGACAGAGATGCAAATGATTTCCATCCGGAAGAAAACATAACTCCCAAGGTTATGGTTTTCCTGCCCCTAGGATATTAATTAAACAGTTGTCTATCTAATTTAGCAATCCTTTTTTTCAGTGTTGAAAAAAATACATATATATATGTTTCCCTTATTCAATTTTTAAACCAGTTTTATCATCTTGCTGGTTGACAAGCGCTCACTACGTATTTGTATGAGAACTGTTCCACCTGAGCCTCCCATTTTCTAGACTGCAAATGGACTGGGTAATAATTACTCTCTCGCAGCATCGTTGAGACAATGAAATGAGAAAATACATTCAAATACCAGCTCTGATGCTTAGAAGTTCTGTGAGCTTGGGAAAGTTGGTTAACCTCTCTGTGCCTCAGTTTTCTCGTCTATAAAATGAGGGTAATGATGGAAGCTACTTCATAGGGTTGGTGTAAAATGTTAGAACAGTGCCTGACTATGAATATGTCTTAAATAAAATGAACAAGTGTGAAAGAATTCTTCGTAAAGTATAAAGTATTTGTATTCTACAGGTATAATTGTTATCATTTTCTCCAGGACTAGCTACGTGCACATGTGGCAAATCTTGATTTCTGTTCAATTGAGATAATGGTTTCCTGAGGGTTCATAATATTAATGCCTCTCCTTTTGGGTAAGTTTGGAAATTCTGATATTAATACTTTTTAACTAGCTAGGTGATACTATGTAAGTCACAAGCTGCTCAGCCTCAGTTTCCTTTTCCATCAAAAGGAAATGGTGATGCCCAGGACAGGCAGGCACTGGGTAGGATTTTTGAAAAGCAGAGGGTACTAATCTAACGTAGTGGCCAATGCATGCCCATATTTGGGACAAAATAACCAATTCAGTAAGTATTGTTTCATTTTGTTTTTGAACATAGAGAAAGAAAAAGGGTGAAGAGATAGCTTGAGCTGTTTCAGACCAAGATTTCTGAACCAGTGCTCATTCCACCTCTGACTCCAAAGGAATGGAAACAAACCAACATGCCAAAGGCATGGCTCTAAAGCCAAATAAGGGATTGACAAGTCCAGGGGCCCATAGGCAGAGGCATTCCTTTTTGAAGGAACAGAAAAGCCAAGGAAGAAGGAACTTTAAATGTTGCTCCTAATGTAAAGACTGGGGATCTCCTCTTAGCCCAAGGACTCACTTGAACAAGCACCATTACTGCCAGAGGACCAGCTCCAGAAACAACACTGTGAAGCAAGATGGCACCACCCACAAGCCTGGCAAAAAGCCAAAGCTACTTAGCATGTTTTCTTTAACCTTCTATTAAGGAAGCTTCCAAACAATGCATTAAATCAACACTCCTTTTTACAACTGCTTCCCATTACATCTTCTCCCAGTCCCCACGAGACCTGGCACTTTTCCGACCAGCTCCTGGTCCTGTGTTTTGCTTTTAGGTTATATACCAAAGGATGTTTGGATGAGCACTGTTTACTGCACTGACCAGCAGGGTCTTTATTTAATCCTCTTCATGCTTCCCTCTTGGCTGCCTCCACAAAGATAAATAACCTCTCTGTGCAAATAGGGCCGATTTCTTGGGATCAGGGAGCTTAACTGGCAGGGACCTTGGGGGCGCCCTCAAAATGGCTCACCCAAGAAGAGTTTACAGGTTTGTTTTACAGTGTCCTAAATAGCCTATAATGGGTACTTACTGGAACTGGATAAGACCAGTTAAGGGAAATGGGGTACCACGTTCACTATTTCTGAGAAAAACAAAAAAGTGAAAACATTGCCTGACAGTGGCCTCTCTAGCAACCAGTTTTTGGTAAATAACCACAGTGTTTGTTTATCAGATTAACCTGAAGGGAAGAACTAAAGCAAGAAGTAATGACTATATTGCAGAGATAAACTTTGTAGATAGGACACAGGGGCAGTGAAGAAAAGGAACCTCTAAGACCTCTGGACCTTTGAGAATATGCTTAGAAAGAGGGGACCTGGTGGACCATCCCATGAAAAAAGCAAACAAACAAAAAGCACGTGGATGAAGACCACAAACCAACCTGCCCAGAATGTGGGTGCTCGGTCCCTTTTAGGCTCTGAATAAGTATCCAGCAACTTTGATAAACCTTACCCAATGTTAGCATCCTAAAGCACAGGTCAAGAAGGTTAGAACTTGGAAAACCCACTTAGATCGTCGTGGACATCTGTTGTTCCAGGCTCCAGCATCCATACCACCTTCTGGGATAACAGTTCCCCAATGTGCCTTTAGAGAAATGGTCCCCTCTTGCTGCATGCTGACCAGGGGCACCTGGAGTCACTCACAACAAGCCAGGACAATCAGATCTCATTTCTCTGAATTTCAAGATGCGTGACACCTGGTACAAATGGCTGGAGCAGAGGCACCCCAGTGGTGGCCCCTGAAGGGACTCTGTGAATTCCTAGATCCTGTCCTTTTCAAGCCCTTAGTTCTTCAGCTTTTCCCTCATTCTATGTGGTGCCCCATATCCTTTTCATAAAGTTTTTTTGGAGGGGAGGGTGGTTAGCATATAAACTGCAGAGTCTACTGGAACAAAAGAATCTTTATACGCCAACCTCTGTCCAGTGCCTCCACCACTCTACTTTTACAGGTGAAGAAGCTGAAAAAGAGCAAAAGCAACTTACTAGTATCACAGTTATATTTCACTTCTAAGCCCATCAGTCTAAATAAACCAGAATAAGCTAAATGTCAGTGGTAGATAATTCAAGAGTTAGGCCATCCAGACACTCCCAGAAGGCAGAGAGGAAGGATGTTCGTGCAATCTCATCAATAATTGCTTATTAAGCAACATAATACAGTACAAACTGCAGGGCACATGGTATCAGGAAGACCAAGTTCCTCCTGGCTTGAATTCGTCACTTGTTTGCTCTGGATCTTTGGCCAAGTTGCAGCACCTCTTCAGAACCTCAGGCTCTGTGCTCGCAAGCCCACTCACTCATTCCACAAATATTTATCGAGGCCAATCGTGTGCCAAGCACTGTGCTAGGGGATGTGAACGAGGCAAGCACATTTCCTGCCCTTCACCCGACATCTCCCCTCATGAAGATTAGAGCCAGCTGAAGGGGGCAGAATACACCACCCCAAATATGCCACTTCAGCAGAAGGATCATTTTGAGCTGAAGGTAACCAAGAAGAAGCAGACACAAGAAAAGCTCCCTGTCCTCCCCCTATTTGCCTAAAAGCAGGACATCAGTTTTCAATGGCATCCCTCCCACCCTCTCTACCATTAAGGACAGAAGTTAATCACCAGAGACAACTTTAGACCCTTTCAGCCCGGAGAAGGCACTAGAGGAATCTACACAACAAACTTTACCAATTCACCTTTATCTGTCATTCATTTCCCATATATTTACCTGCCCACAGTTTACCGCTTTAGAAGCCTAAAATCTCTTTCCTTTGTCGTGTCATTTCTCTACAAATTTTTTGTTCTTTGTTGAAGATGCTACAGAAGTCTGAATTCTGAGTTACACACGTTTTCCCATATATACGTGTATCTCCCATATACATGTTCATAAAATTCTGTTTGTTTTGCTCTTGTTAATCTGTCTTTTGTCACAGGGTTCCCAGCTGAGGTGAAATTATTTTTTTCTCTCCTACCAGGTCATTTGTAAAAGTACTCTGCAAACACGAACAGGCCACACAGAAGGCAGGACTTACCATCTTGTCCCTGGAAGCCAAGTCACTGTTTCACAGCCCAACTTCCTTCCTTCTGAGGAATTTCTGAGAAGTGCTGCAAACCAGTGCTGCAACCACCTTCCAATTTCCCCTAACAAGCTGTCCACACAGCTATGGAGAGTGGGTGCATGTGCATGAGTGTGCGTGCACCTTTGTGTGTGCGTGTGTCTGTGTGTGCATTGAGGGCAAGAGAGCAAGGTCACCCTAGGGATCAAGAACTCAGGATCCTCACTCAATGCTGCTGATCTCCTTTTCCACAGCCATATTCCTGTCACCACGTAACTGAAAGGCCAGTTTAACCTTTGCATTCTTCCCCAAGCCCCAAATCTAGCACCAAGAAGTCAAGAGATAAAGAGTTTCCAGAATACAAGGAGCCTGACATCTCTCCCAACACTTACATCACCTCCTTCCCTAGCACTCCAGTCTCCCTCCAAAGGAATCCTTTTCCATGACTTGCCCTTCCTTTCCCCACAAATGGGTGGGGGTGGGGGAGGACTTGGAAAAAGAAACCATGCCTGATATAATGCAGCCATTATAGCCCCTCAGCCCATCTGGACCTCTCTCCAGGGAGACTGATGCAAGAGGAGAAAATGTGGAGGCTGCCAATTTTCTGCAAATCCATAACCTTGGGTAAAAAGAAAGAGGAAAAGGGGGCAGTGGGGCACAAGGGAGCTATGGAAGGGACTGGAAAAGAGCCATAAGTACAGAAGTCATAAAGACCCCATTTCTCCTTAAATTGGCTGAGGAAAGCCTGGCCCAGCTCCACCTACTCAATGATATCATTGTTTACAACAAAAGCCGGTTTGAGAACCCCCAAAGAGGCCCCCAGTAAGGCCTCAGCTGCTAGAATGGGCAAAGGTCTCACCAGTTCCTGAGAGATTAAGTGCTTAGAATTGTAGATAAGGAGGGAAGACTATGTAAGAGCCCAAATTACAGAGGGAACCAGGGTAAGCACAGACTTTGCTTCTTCCAGGCCTTTTAGGGTCCTGGAAAGAGCACAAGACACTACTTTTCTTATAGGTTTTATCAGTGGATCCCCACCATGATCCTGCAAAGTTGGTGACTGCAGACTATTACCTTCATGTAGTGAGAAAACTAAAGAGCTGAGAAAAGAAGTGGTTTGTCCAAGGTCCCACCACAAGCTAAGGACAAACCCAGGGACTGGCACTACTTACTCAAGCAGGAACCTCAGACTGGATCTTAATCCATTCTCTCCCTCAGCCCATATTCAACCCACCTCCCCATCTCCATGATTCCACCATGTAAATATCTCTGCAATCCACCATGTTCTCTCCACATCAGTTACGTCTTCCCCACACTAGATCACCATAATTTCTCACTTAGATTACAATAAAGCTTTTGAGCGGGTCTTATTACTATTGCTAATCTTGCCCCTTCCACTTCATCCTCTACACTCCAGTTGAAGTAGTCCTTCTCAAATGTATTTTGGATGCTGCCACTATCTGGCTTTTAAAATATTCTTCATCAGCTTCCCACTGCCCTCAAGATAAACACCCAACCTCTTTGGGGAGCCCACAAGGCCCTTCTCACCCCTCCCTGCCCACCTGGCCAACTTCTTTTCTCACTACTTCCTTCCTCCCTATCATTCTGCTCTAACCATAAAGAACTTTTCTTCTTCAAGTGTTACTCTTGCTTTTGGACCTTTGTTCCTGCTGTTCGTGCTGCTTAGAACCCACCTTCCCTTGTATACGTCAACTCTACCACTCCCTCTACCACCGCCTACTTCTTCCTTACTTCACTTCATCCTAGAAGCCTTCCCTGACCCCAAATCCAGGGTAGGGTCCCCTCCCCATGTTCCCAGGGTACCCTCTGCTTCCTCCATCACAGCATGCCCCACATTGTTCAGTAATGGTTTAGTTCTCTGTTTCCTCCACTAAGCTCTAAGCCCCATGATGGCAGAGACTGTGTTTTGCTTGCCATTGCTCTCCCAGAAACACCCAGGACCTAGCCCAATACCTGCCACGTACTTACAACGCACAATATTTGTTGAATGAAGGAAGAGAAGGAAGGAAAGACAAGTTAAGAATTCCCAATGAGTAGTCCAGAGCCCCATACACTAGAGACTCTTGTCAGAGAAGCCAGGGACTCTGACCCCATATCCACCCCCAGTTAAATTTGAGCAAGGCCTGCAACTTGACCCAGGGTGCCCAAAAGCCTATTCATTTAGTATTCAAGGTGTCAGCCAAACATCTGTGTATGCCACTGAGTTCTAAGTAGAGAAAGAGTAAGCTTACATTTTTAAAATCAAAATACTTCTGAAGTGCAATGTAAATGCAGTTTCATTTCCAGGACAGAACTAGTCCAGAGGCCCCAGTATCAGCCTCCTCCTCCCATAGATGTTTTTTCCCAGGATAGTCATGCTCCATTGCCCAAGCAAAAAGGTTGGAGAGTAGAAACATCCTCCAACTTCCAGGGAGTCTGGATGAAGAGCTTCAGCACATCCTTAAAGCTAGGGAGAAATAGAGGTCTGGAAGATGAGACTTCCAGTGCCTCTCCCAAATCCAAATATATTCATAAATCCATCTGTACCCCACCCACCACGCCCTGCTTCTCAAGAGACTCTCCTGCCTCCCCAAGTTGTGAAGAAGCCATCTCTGCCCTGTGCTCAGCCCCTTGCAGTCCATGACTCCATCCACCAGGCACATCTCTGTCCACTCAGCTTGGCCCAAATTTCCTTTCAATAGGGAAGGGTGGGGGAAGAACTTCTTCTCATCCAAGGTGTAGAAAATACAGCCTAGCTAGTGCACCTCAACCATCTTTCCCTAGAAGTACCATACCCACCTCCCTGACCACATAGTTTTACCTGAGGCAAGCGAGAGCCTAACTCAAAGTCAAAAATAGGAGAATGAAAAATTGAGCTTTAAGCCACTCAAATCCTCGGATAGCTGAGCCATGGAAGGAAAAGAAACCCCCTCCTCATTCCCCACATACCACTCTTCTGAATTAAAATGACTTGGCTAGTTGGAATACTGAATTCCTAAGAGACTATTAGCACTACAGCTTTGGCTCCCCTTGATCCAGACGAACTGTTTACGTATTAATTTCTCAGTCTGAATTCCTTCCTCATTCTTCCACTCACCTCTCCTCTCCCTCATCCAAAGCCTCCCCTCCTTGCTCCTGCAAGACAGAGCTCCAAGGAACCCCCTTTAGTGAAGCTTTCTCTATCCCTCAGTCAGAAATTCTCTAATCCCTCTTGCCTCCACAACCCTTTTCTTTCAACTCTATTATGTAAACTTGTAATCTTCCTTGGATGATGCTGTTTGCTTACTGTCCCTCTCACACAGAGTAAACTGCCGGAGGGCAAGGATGGCGTGTTTGCATCTACTCCCTAGAGCACCTAGCATAGGACTCTACACATCAGTGCTCAATCAATATTTGCTGAAATCAACCTTGTAAAATGGAGACAAGTTATCTCTGGCTTAAAAGGCAGGAGATCCATCAACTGATAAACGGACAAACAAAATGTGGTATATCCATATAATGGAACACTAAATAGCAATAAAAAGGAATGAAGTACTGACACACGCCATTCAACGTGGAAACAACTCACAAACATTACACTAAGTGAAAGAAGCCAGTTACAAAAGACCACATATTGTACAATCCCTTTTAGATGAAATATCCAGAATAGGCAAAACTATGGAGACAGAAAGAAGATTAGTGGTTGCCTAGATCTGATAGGGTGGGGAGAATGGGTGGGGAGTCGGTGGGGGGGGGGGGGGTGACTGCTTATATTAGTTTGCTAGGGCTGTCTTAACAGAGTACCACAAACTGAGTGTTTTAGAAAACAAATTTATGGGGCTGGCCCAGTGACATAGTGGCTGGGTTTGCACACTCCACTTCAGTGGCCCAGGGTTTGCAGGTTTGGATCCTGGGTGCAGATCTACACATCACTCATCAAGCCATGCTGTGGTGGTGTCCCACATACAAAATAAAGGAAGACTGCCATGGATGTGTGAGCTCAGAGACAATCTTCCTCAAGCAAAAAGAGGAAGATTGGCAAAGGATGTTAGCTCAGGGCTTCCTCACCAAAAAAAAAAAAAAGAAAGAAAGAAAACAAACATATTATCTCACAGTTCTGGAGGCTAGAAGTCTAAGAAGAAGGTGTTGGCAGGGCCATGCTCCCTCTGAAGGTACTAGGGAAGGATCTTTCCAGGCCTCTCTCCTAGCCTCTGAGAGTTCCTTGGCTTGTGCCAGCATAGCTCGCATCTTCACACGGCATTCTCCCTGTGTGCATGTCTATGTCCAAATGCCCGATTTTATAAGGACACCAGTCATACTGGAGTAGGGGCCCACCCTACTCCAGTATGATCTCACCTTAACTAGTTATATCCATAATGACTCTATTTCCAAATAAGGTCACTCTAAGGTACTGGGGGTTAGAACTTCAACATATGAATTTTGGGGACACATTCAACCCATAACACCGTTAATGGCTTCTTTTTGGAGTGATTAAAATGTTCAAAATTAGAATATGGTGGGGTTGTGCAACTTCATATGTATACTAAAAAAAAAACTGAACTGTATGCTTTAAATGGATGAACTATACATCTAAATAAAGCTGTTAAAAAAAAAAAAGTGGGAGGGTTTGGGTTTAAAGAGTCTGCTCAAGCACAACAATCAACCCATCAGTGAGAGTGTGTGAAAACAACCCTCTCAACAAGGCTGGTGGGATGTAACTTACAGAGAAACCAAAGGCAACGTGCCTTTACCCATCCATTTGTTTCACCTAAACTCCCTTTGACCCAGTGATTCACGATTAGGAGGTGATCCTCCAGAAGTATCTTCCAAAGAATACAAGGGTGTTCACTCTAGCACTGTTCGTAAAAATGAAAAAAAAAAGGAAATAGCTTGAATGCCCATGAATATAGGGTGAGCACATTAATCTTGGCATCTTGATTATTACCGAAACTGGATGATGGGTATATGCAGATTTACTACATGATCCTCTCTACTTCCGTGTGCATTTGATAATTTTTCATTATAAGAAATTTTAAAAGTTAATTAGGGCATACATATACAAAGTAATATCAAACAGCCATTAAAAATGATCCAATAAATTTACATGGAAATGTATCTATAACATACTCTCATATTCCACGGTATGAATGTAAAATGGTACAGTCTTTGGAGAGTAATCTGTGGAGTGGGAGGTATAATTTGTCAAAATTTAAGACATTTTAAACATGTGTGCTATGGGACCTTGCAACTCTACTTCTGGGTATCAATCCTACAGAAATACTTGCAAATATGCCTAAAGATTATGTATAAGTCCATTACTGCAGCACTATTTGTAATAGCAAGAAATTGGAAACCTAACTGTCCATTAACAGAGAAATTAATACATTTTGGTCCCTCCATTCAGTGGAATCCTATGTCACCATTAAAAAGAAAAAAATAGGTCTATAAATGTACTAGTGTGGAAAGATACTCAAGACAAAGAATGAAAAAGCAAATTGTAGAATGGCATATAAAGTATGATCTCATTTATTTTAAAACACTATTACTTGTGTAATTTTTTTCTGGAATTCTATTATCAAAGTTTTCAAACATTCCTGAAAGTTCTCGTGCACATTTTTTCAAATGATTTGAGGATTGCCCAAGCTATGTTTCCAAGCAAAAAAAAATAAGTTACAAAGCTGAGGATACAGTATACACATAGGATTAAAAAAAAATCTATGTAAAATAGCACATTCATGGTAAACACTCACTCACTGGATGCCAACTATCGTTGTCTTAAGGCTGTTTACTTTAAGATACCCTGTTTACCCTGTTGGTAAAGGGATCCTCAAACTCACGAAATCAACCCTGACTTCCTCCAAGTGCACAGCTTCCCTTCCCTCCGACAAGGGTCGATCTGAGGTCAACAGGGCAGCTGACAGCTTCCTCCCATTCATTTTACCCCATGCGCCTGCTGAAGGGCCGCCAGGAGAAATAAGCTTGAGACAAAAGAAAACTGTGGACATCCTTCCTGGCTACACAGGCAGCCCTGGCTGTGGGTCCCTGGAAGGAGATAGAGCCGGAACTCGTGAACAAACCCCAACCTCCTTATCGGACAGTTCGGGGCCTTGCCAAGGGAGGGGCCGGGCACCGATTCTGCAGGCACAGAAAAGAGGTACAGTTTGGCTGACCGGAGAACCCTGCAAAGCTGTGTTGTTGCGATACAGTTAGGTCAGACTGGGCATGGCTGGAGAGCAGAAGAGAGTTTCCTCCCAGGAGCAACGGGTTTCAAGGCCAAGTCTTCTTAATTACATTTGGAAACCAACTCAGGGGAATTCCCTCTTACTTCATTCTTAAATGTTTTTCCGACCCTGCAAAATACAAATAATAGCGACTATTTACTGGGCTTTCACAGAGCACCAGGCAGCATGTAAGTCCTTTAAGAGCATGACCTTACTGAATTCACGTGACATCCGACAAGGTGGCCACTATTATTAGCTCATCATGTGAATGAGGAAACTGAGACTCCAAAAGGTGAAGCGACTTGCCAAAGCTTACATCACCAGTGGGTACAAAGAGCCAGGCTCTGAATCCAACCTGCATGGATTACACCACTACAGTACATGGAAATCCAAATTCGAACCAGGGCCCATGGAAGGCAGAAGGAAAGGGAAGAGGGAGAGCAGAAAAGTGGAGTAATAATGCCAGTGCTAACCAAGAAGAGCATACCGAGCAAGGACAGGGCATCCAAGAGGCAATTTAACGCCACGGCTAAGAGCCTGGGCTTTGGAGTCAAAGAGATCTAGCTTCTCGTCCTGGCTCTGCCCTTCCCACCCAGGTGACCTTGGGCACGTCACACTGCTCTATGCCTCAGGGTTCCCACCTGCCAACAGGGCTAATACAGGTACCTACATCTCATAGGGTTGTTGTGACAATTCAAATAGATGAACCATGTAGAGATTGCAGAACAGAGCCTGCTACATAGGCACCTCCTACATGGTACCTATCACCACGATCGTTGACATCGTTATTCATATCTGACCACCATTCCTCAGCCAGAAGTTACCTGAAGGCAGACTGAGCATCAGAGAACATGACCTGGTACTTAGGAAATGCTTATAAACGTTAACCACACACGCTATTTCTCAGTATGTTTTTCTCTTGTCACTTTCATACTTGAAGACAGTCACTGGGACCACATGCAACCCTTTGCACCACTAAGACACTTTAGAAAACACTTGTTCTTGATTTTGCACTAATGAAACTTAGCATGTATCAAAAACTTGCTTGTTACATGCCAGGCATTGTATTAAGCACATTATGACACGTTATTGCTAAACCTCAGAAACCCTGTGGCTTCTGTGTAACAAATTCCCACAGACTTGGCAGTTTAAAACAACAGAAAGTTAGCCTCCCACCGTTGTGGAGGCCAGAAGAACAAAACCGGTATTATTGAGCCAAAAGCAAGGTGTCAGCAAGGCTGTACTCCCTCTGAGAGATTCCATTCCTTCCCTTTTCTGGCTTCCGGTGGCTGCCTGCATTCCTTGGCTTGTGGCTGCATCACTCCAATCTCTCCCTCTGTGGCCACATTGCCTTCTCCTCTTCTGTCCTCGAGAAAATCTCCCTCTGCCTCCCTCTTAAAAATATACTTGTGACTGCATTTAGAGCCCACCCAGCTAATCCAGGATAATCTCTTCTTCTCAAGATCCTTAACTTAGTCACACTTACAAAGATTATTTTTTGCCATATAAGGTAGCATAGTCTCACATTCCAGAGTTTAGAATGTGGATATTTTCGAGAGGTGGGGGACATTTTTCAGCCTACCTCACCCTGCAATGAAGGTATTAATGTCTATTTTCCATGCAGGCAGTAGAATATAATAAGAGGTAGGTAGACCTGAGTTCGACTCCTGGCTCAACCTGGCATTGGGTAAGTTACTAAATTCCTCACAGTTGAGTTTCCTCATTTATAAAGTGTAAATAACAATAATATTTCTTCAAAGGGCTGCCACAAAGACTAAACAAGACAGCATGTGAAGTGCCTTTGCACAGTGACTGGCTCTCAGTAAAGGCTCACTAAGGAGTGAGTGTTATTGTGAACACAGATGAAGAAATAACATTAGGAAGGCAAGTGACTTGTTGAAGGCCACCTAACCAGGAAGTGTCGGTACCTGGAACTGAATCTGGGTCTCTCTGGCACCAAAGCCCAAGCCTGTTCTACTCTATGGATTATGGTGTTTCAGGCTTATGCGCTCAAGGCCTTCAGAATCAATACATCTAGGTTATTTCTATTCCAGATGCTCCCTGACACTCTCCTCGGGCAGCCGTTTAGCTGCATCCCTTCATATCACCACTTGTAATTACTAGACTGAGTTTACGCAATGGACCGTAAGAAAGCAATGTCATGTTTCCAAAGATTAAGAAATAACGGGGACCCTGCGTATGCAGGGGTGGGGTTGAGAATTTGTGCAAAGATTGTATCAGATTGGCTGGCAATCCATTTGGCCTGCAACTCCAGGGGCTGGAAACATGAGAACTGTAAATGAAATCAGTCTCAGTCTGCAAAGCCGCCGTTGGAAACTACACCTCCAACAGGACCACAAGATCTCTCTGGAGCAAGGTGCCGAGCACAGCGCTTGGAACTTAAATTAGCTTACGCATTCACTGCCTCAGAGTCAACGCAGCAGGGTTAATTCAGTTCCTGATACTTAAAAAAAAAAAATGTTTGAAGCAAATTTCAGACACTCACAAGTAGCTCTCATCAAATTCTGGTGTCTCCACCCAGCCGTCCAACGGCTTCCTCGGCACCAGTCCGCTTGGCTCATATAGTCTCAGCTGCGGGGAATGGGGAGCCCAGCTGTGGGCTGAGTTTGGAAAAACATTTTGAATACTTTAGATCTGCCAAATACTTGGTTAAAAAACGACATCCTCTAATTTCTTAAGCCATGTGTATTTTAAGTGAAATGTAATCCATATGTCTGTGACTCATTTAAATGCAACTCAGTGAAGCACAGTTTACCAAAAGCATTGGGATGTCATCTTAAGCCTTTCTTAAGCTTCTCTTTGATCCAGGAAATTGCATTTTGCCAACAACAAATGAAGCTCCTGACAAGAGAGAGTCAAAGAGAGCTGTCCTTTGTCCTAGATAAGATGTTAAAGTCTACTCTGGACCCATGAGGGAGCTGCGAAGGTAAGGGTGGGGGAGAGCTCCATGGCCTGGGTGGTACACAGGGTTTTGCTCTGGATCAGCTACACATTTCTCCCAGGCCTCCTCGGAAGAGAAGTGCAGCAGAAAGAGGTGGTAACTAATCCATCCTGTCTACTGCCGAAAAACTCCTTTCGTGCTGCTGATTCTCCCCTCCTCAGGCCCTCCAGGGTTATACAACTCAATAGCGGAGAGGGAAAAAGGAGAAAATGAGGGAGCTGGATCACTCCATTTGAGTAAATGATTGCTCATTTTCCAGGTTTGTAGCTTGATTTCCAGGACAACAAAAGCAGTCTCCTCCCCTATGGTATCTCTGAGGGAATGATAAGAAGTAAGAGACGTGAAGAGAGATAAAGTCAGAAGTAACGGTGGAACTATAATCAGCAAACCTCTAAATGCCCAAATTCTGCATTGATAATCATTGTTCCCCATGAGGTCAGGAGGTAGATAAACATACAAAAGAAAACAAATACCCATTCTTACTAGCTAGACTTGTACAAAAAGGATATCTCTTTAGCTGGAACACAATAAATGGGGGAGAGACCTAAGAACAGCTCTCCCTTTCCCAAGCCAAAACCTAAATCTTATCACCATTTGCACTCAAGGAAGACAGTACAGTGAAGAGATGAGAGTTCCAGAATGTGCTTAAGAGACTAGCAGAGAGAAGCATACAGCCAACAGTCCTCTGGGCACAGTGCCCACTAGTTGAGCTGCTCATTTGCTTTTGACGGTGACCTTGTAATGTAGTGATCCTGCCCTCTAGTAACGCAGCCCAATGAGCAGCCTGCAAAACTGGTTCAACAGTTCAGTGTGCCCTCCTCTTGAAAAAAAAGTAGAGAAAGGAGAAGGGAGAGAGCCAGGGTCAACATCTCCCTGGAGGCATTCATCTCCCCAGACGCCTATGGCCAAGGAAGATTCCATTTGATTCCAGCAAACAAGTTTTTGTCCAATATGCTTTCTGGGTTGACAAGGCAGTCCTCAGAGCATGGGGAAAATTACATGGAGAAAAAATATTATGGATTTATGCCTCAAAACTGTGGGCTGTGGAAATAGCAACCTATAATTTCTTCCCTGTCATTTCCGTTCTCGTGTTTATATTGCCATACGGTGGGTCCTGAGCTAGCATTTCATCCTCAACTTCAAGGTCCATGGTTCTGGGGGCCATTTGCCTTTATCCTACTGCCCTATTTCCAGGGATGTTCCATAACTGCAGAGCAAACTCTCTGAGACAGGGAATTCTTTTCCGTTTGTCCACTTACACAGTATCCTTTAAACAGGTAGTGCGGGAAAAGCTCTCAGAGCCCAACTGGCACAAAATCCCCATTATACAGATGAGAAAGCTGAGGCCCAGGAGGGCCAGCTGGCTGGATGACCAATTCCACATCATCTGTCTCTGAGCTCAGTACTCTCCCTACTGTACCACACTGTCCCGATAGCAAGTAAGTTTCTCCTAACAACAGCTACACACCAACATATGCAAATTATGTGTACATGCATGAGTAAATGTAAAACGATGTAATATGTACTTTATTAGAGCAGAGTACTACCTTCATGACACACAGTTGAGTCTAGAAAAACAAGTGTGGAACAATATGTATAACAGAATCTCATTTCTGCTCCTCCCTCCCCAACAAAAATAGCAGCCTGTGTGTGTGCTTCTTTGTGACTGTGTCTGAGATCTATGTGCGTGTTCTCAACCTGTAGGAAAGGCCCAGAGTATGCCCACCAAACTTTTAACACTCGGTCCTCCTTGTGGGTGGTAGACCTTCATTCTTTTACTTATTATCTTTGGTATTGCTACATGTTTTACAACGAGTATGTACTGCTTTTGCAATTAAAAAATCACGAGCAAGAAACAGCAGTTGCCATTGACTGAATATGGAATAAAAGTCAGGCACTATGCTGACCCCTTTACACACATCTCATTTCATCCTCCCCAAGGCTCTACAGCGTGGGACTATCATTATACCCCAGATAGGGCAATTGAGGCTTAGAGAGGGCACACAGCTAGTAAGTGGCAGACCCAGGATCTGAACCCAGGTCTGAGACTAAAGTCATATTCAAATCATCCTTACAATGTCACTTTTTCTCAGCTGCACTCAACAGAGAAAAGGGTGTGTGTCTCCCATGGGGATGTCATCCATTTATCCTGATTTGCTTCACAGCAGAAAAAGGCTGCTGGCTGCTGTGCTGTTGAACTAAGGCATCTTGGGGTATCTGCTGCCTGAGCCAAAAGCCAGCTTGCTCCATCCCCTCCCTCCTGGCCCATCCCCTGTGCTCCTCCGTCCTCACCATTCTTGGCCATCTCTCCATGTGTGAATGCCATTACAGGCCTGCTCACTGCTATTTTGGGCCATGCATTAGCACGTGGGGTTTGATTTGATGGGAGAAGGCCAGACACCTCAGGATGATGAGAAAGAAATTAGAAAGGTCCTCCCCCTCCCCTCAGAGTCCCAGAAGCCTTTGCCCACAATTCCTGGGAAGCCTGGGTCTCCACTGTATGGGGAAGTGGGGAGGGGATTGGAAACCTTCATAAATCTGTTAGGGCCTTTGAACTTGGCTGTTCCTTCTCCTTGCAATTGTCACCTCCTGGCCATCCACATGGCTCACTTCCTCACCTCCTTCAGGTCTCGACTCACATATTAACTCATCACCAAGGCCTTTTCTGATCACTATTCCAATATAGCTCTTCCCTCCCCACCCCCTGCTCTCAAGTCCTTATGTTCCTTTGTTTCCTCCACAGCGCTTCTCATCAGACATACTCCACATTCACTTCTTTATTTGTTTACTGTTTCTGCCACTAGAATATAAGCTTCGTAAGGGCAGAACTGTTTTATTCACAGCTACATCCTCAGTACCGACACTGGTGCCTGGAATGCTACAGATGCATAGTAGATGAAAAAAATGAATGAATCCATTGAGGGAGTTAAGAACCAGATTCTGAGGAGTCACTTAGCACAGGGCCTAGCTTCCCCTCAAATATCATAGGATTATAAAAACTAACACAGCAATTTGAAAAACCAGAAAAGCATCACACACACACCCCCCCCACCCCCCGCCAAGCTGTTTTGAATCCAGACTCGCACGCACCATGAATGGGAAGGCTTTGGGAAATAAACACACTAGGAAGTCGTGTGCAGTTGGAGTTCCGCTTGCTAACACGTGTTCAAAAACAAAAAGCCCAATTTAGACGAAAATAGCAGGAAGCCGTCCCCCAGGGATACCTGGTGAGGTCATATTGCTTGGCTCTGCTGCTTCCATTTTTGTCAAGTCTCCTGCCTCCTGCCAACTCAGGGAGGCCAGGAACCACATCCAGGCCCCCGCCAGTCACTGGGAAAGCACAGAGCTGCTGGGAGCAGCAGACAATAGAGCCGCATCATTGGGCTCTCCTCTGGAACCTCAGTGGAGGACAACAAAAATCACAAGAGTAGTCGACCACTCACCAGGTGTTCTGTAAGTACCCTGTGCACATCACGTCATTCAGTCCTCACAACCACCCTACGAGGTTGCCCGTACCAGCCTCATTTTATAAGTGAGGACACTGAGGTTCCAAAAGATGCATCAATCTGCCCCAGGTTACACAGCTAGTAAGTTGAATCTGGGTTTCTATGACTCCAGACCCAAGCCAAGAACACAAATGAGCCTAGTCTCCTCTGTCTCATTTACTTTCTGTGTCACCTTAGACAAGTGCCTATCCCTTGAGTCAAATTTTCTACATCCATGCATAGGACCGTCACAGTCAGTGTTTTCTAAGGCCTCTTCCCGCTCTAACTTCCTATGACCTCTTGCAAAGTTTCCAAAATATGAGGGAAGGATGGGATCCCTGTTTGGCCAGTCCAGCTCCTAAGGATTTGCTCACGACATCACCTCCATCACTTGGACTATCCAGAGGAAGCTGAAGGGTCAAATGCTCTACCTGGGGGCAGAACAGGACAGATTAGATTGAGGAGGCAATAGGGACCCTTTAGACTAGACCTGGAGTTCAGGGGCCCTGAGAAGCTAAAGCAGGCCCCCGAGAGAGACTGTCAGGAACAGACCCTCTAATGGCTTTTTCCTACCAGACCAAAGGAAGAAAACGTGGGAAGAAATCCCAGGTAGGCAGAGCCTGCACCCTCTGGGCACTCAGCCAGCCAGGTCTGTTCCAGGGAAAGGGACAAAAGGAACACATTCCTGGGCTGGTTGTACTCTCAGGAGGAAAGCAGCAAAAATGACCGAGAAGCTCATCTCTCTGGCTTCCCGAAGGCCACCATATACTGGAGGCAAAGGGAAGACGTGGACGAAGCCCCGTTACTGCACATGCTGTTTAGGTTGAACTTTTACCACACTTCTGACTCCACTCACCCTATTTGCAAGTGTCCAAAAAGTCCAAATTTGGAATAATTTATATTCTCACTTTCCACCCAAGCTTAGCAGCCATTCCCATCCTTCTGGATATGGGAAGGTCCCTATCCATCCCTTTCTTGGCAGTGATGTGTTTGATTACTCATCTGCTCTCAGAGGACTCTGGAGGCTGCCAAGAGGAGACAGGCAGTTCTCTGAGCCATGCAGTCTTATCTGCAAGGTCTGTGCAGCAAATTAAAAATGGGACCATTGGAGGGGAAATACCAAAGGCCTTCAGGGTCCCCCAGCCAAGTAAAGGAGAGCTGTCCACTGGTCAAGCAGATTAAGAATGGCCAAAGAATGAGCAGCAGATGCAGCCATGCACTACATCTATTCATCGGCTCAATAATGAATCAAGATAAAACCGTGCTTGATGGCAAATCAATGTGGAAATATTTTTGAGCCAGGTGGCCACCCAAGATGAATGAGGTTAAGAACGTGGAGGAACTGGCTCGAGGAAGCCAGGAGACTGCTGACCATGCCCTTATTGGCAGAACCTCAGATTTAGCTGACCCAGAACAGATGGAGCAGCCAGGGTTTGAGGCGCCAAATCCCACAACACTCCGCCTTGCCTCTCTCCTCTCCACTGTTTTCCTCTAATCTCCTTCGCTTCCTGCCATGCGCTGTGCTGCAGCCAGTAAGACAGCTGCCGAAGTCCTCCAGTCATCCCTCCCTCATCTCCCACACACACACACACACGCACACACACACACACACACCCTGTGTGCCTGCAGTGAACTCTAAGAAGCCCCGGAAATACAGCCTAAAGAGATTCAAGGAAGATGTCAAACAGTCCAGTAATTTCACAGTGATTCAAGAAACTGTGGAAATGCTGTCTTTGCAAGACACTCCCCACAGAGGAACCAAGGATTGAGAGCTTAGGTCACGTCACTAACTGCTTCCTTCCAAAACAGCGGCACCTGCGTCCGGCGTTGACATGGAAGTGAGTTGTTTCATTTTACACAAAGGAGAAGTCCACTTACTCATTCTTCTCCAGGTCCAGGATCAGTTCTCGCCCTTCAGCCATTACCCTGAGCTCAGCTTTGAGTGGATGCTAAAAGAACAACAAAAGAATGTCAGTTCCTCAAAGCAGGGAACAAGGTTCCCAGGAACGGGCACAGGATTGAGCACAGAGCTCTCACATTGATCTACAGGAAGTGAATGAAAAGGGTCAATTGCATTTCCAGCCCAAACATGAAATAACTTCAATCCCAGAAGGACCCAATTCCCCTCCCCCATCTGCCTTCTCCTAAAAGACAGAGGAAAGGAAACTCCAAGCTGAAATGTGGTGTGAGTGCTTGCAGGTCTGGTAAAGGCAAATGTGGGAAAACACGATCTTCAACAGCAAATTTCGTTTGGAGCCAGATCTGGATTCAAGTGCTGGCTCTGACACTGCAGTAATATGAACTCAAGCATATTACTGATCCTCCCTACAGCTCAGTTTCCTCATTTATAAAGTAGAGATAACAACAGTCAACCTTACGGGGATCTTATGAGGATTAAGTGACATAGTGAACATAAAGAATTTATGACAGTGCCTGGAACACAGGAAGCCCCTCATACATGTTGACTATTATGTAAAATACCAGGAAAGCCTCTTTATGGTAGGTGCTTATTTTATTTTGGCTCTCAGGTTGGAGACCCCAATCATCTCAGAAGAGACAACTAGGAACACTTCAAACTAAGGTTTTACAGGTTTAAAAGAAGATATATTTTACACACAAGAGAAAATTTGCTGGTGGCCAAAGTTTCTATGCACCCAGCATAGGTCATTTATCATACAAATGGCCAAGAAGCATGAAAAACATGGTCAGCATCACTGGTAACTGCTCCCTGCTCCTTTTTTTTTTTAAAGATAGCTTTTAAAAAATCAAAGTGATGAAGCTCCTTTAAAACCAAAATCACAACGCAGTGAAGCACACTGTAAAATTGGCACTCTCGCACCCTACCAGTGAGAATTTAAATTGATACCAACTCACTGGAAAATAATTCGATAGTATGGACCAAGAGTTTTAAAATGTTGAGACCCTCTGACCCAGTAATATAAGACTGTGTCTGAAGCCAACAAATGGAAGAACAGGCAAAGGTCTGTACACAAGGATGCTCATTACTTATAATAACAACTAATGAAATATAACCTAACTATGCAAAAACAGGAGAGCGGTTAAATAAACGATGACCCATTCCCGTGATAAAACATTAAAAACAACGACTTTAAATAATTTTTAAATTATCAAGAAAATCTACATGACAGTTATTAAGCGCAAAGGTTCAAAACACAACACTGTGTATTTTAGTTAAATATACTTTTGTAAAGGAAAAAAGAAGAGAGAAGTAAATCAAAGGGTTATCATGGTTACTTCTGGCAGTGGGATCATGGGTTAGTTTTATTTCATGCATCTTTCCTTGTTTTTATAATTGCTTTTATATTTTTTTAAACAGGCTTTTTATTTCTGTTCTGTTTACCTTATTCGTGTGGAAGATTTCAAAGAAATTAAAAATAAAAGTCATAATAAACTTCCATGCTTCAACAACTAAACTTAAGGCAGTTAACTTCTTTTTAAAGGAAGAAATTATTTATTTAAAACAGGAGTTTTACATATTTAAAACTATTTAAAACAGGATCAGTTCTCTGGAGTGTTTTATATACATGCTTTCTAACTTGAGACGGAGGAACCGGTGAACTCTTGAAGTCTCTTTCAATCCACAGAAGCTCTGGCTACAGCGGATCTTCTTCCCCTTTTAAGGTTGACCCTAAAGCTTAGTTTTTGCGTGTCTGCTTTGCCACCTCTAGTTAGGAGCCTGCCTCTTCCGAGCATATTCCTCTTCTTATTTGCCCCAAACTCTACTTCCCAGTAGGGTCCTGAGCATCCCTGAGATTTTGGGGCCACCAAGAGCTCTGATGAGATCTGAATATTCTGATCCAGGACACTTGGGCAACCCTGTCCTTTGCTATTTTTTGTTAACTTATCCTGTTGACTTCTCTTAAGAAGGGACATTTCAAAACCATGAGGGGAGGAAGGTGAGGATGTTTGCCCAATAACTTTCACTAAGGGATTCACTTCTCTGTTTCTGATGCCCTGATTCAGCTCTGCCAACGCCTATTCTGGTTCTTTGCCACTTTACTCTGGGGAGTTCTGGAGCAAGTTCCCTGCTCAATCACATCAAGCATCAAGGACACAGTACCAAGTGGGCATTTGAGGAAAAGCACATGGCAACAGAGCTGTAGCAACTCCCTTATCCAAGAGGTAGGTGGCCACGTGACAGCCCACACAAAAAAGGAAAGGTGACACAAATCAAAGCACTGTCACCTCTCCCCCAAAGAGATACAAGCTGCAACAAGAGTAGGAATATTTATTTTTAAGCGGGTAATCCAAAAATATTTCTCTCTGGTCTGGAAAATGCTCAGACACTGATATTTAAAGTATGATGTTCTTTGTTTCCAGGGCACATTTCAAGCAAAACAATGAAGCAGCATTGCAAGATCTATGCAGCTTCCCTGTCCAGCTTTACTCAGCTTTTCTCTCAGAACTCCACTCCGTGCTAGGAAGAGGCAACATCACCTCTCCTGGGAAGTGCAGGAAGCCAACCCGCTATTTTTACTTCCCCCAGGGATGGGTGAAAATTCCTTTCTCTTCAGGGTTGGATTAAACAGATCTTCAGCTCCACAGGGTATTGGAAATCTGTCCTATATATCTGCATCCCCCTTAAGATCTAGCACAATATTTGGTATACAGTGAATGATCAATTAACGTTTGATGAATGAATTAGATAATTGAGAATAAGAGGCCTGAGTGGACCTACCTTCTACTCTCTCTGTCTCTTTGACATTTATTTATTTGTTCATTCAACAAATACTTATGGTGCCAGGCACTATGCTGACTATTTCTACAAAATACAGTGACCCAGATTCTGGGCAGACAATGGCTGGAAACAAAGACAGGATCTCCACTTTGTTTCTCAGGCTCTTCCTGAGGATGCCCAGCATCCCACATCTGGAGGGAACAGAGAGGCCTCTACAAAAAGTATCAGATCCAGCCCTCAGGCAATAATGGATAGGTTGGACTATCCAAGATCTTAACTTTTAAAAATAACCTGCTCTATGAGGGCCATCCATTAACTTGTCTAGACGTTTCCTGAAGCTATTTTCAGCCTCTCCTACTTTTTGATGACATGAATTCCACACATTTACCGTCTTTAGGATAAAATGTTACTTGCTTTCATTTGTCCTAATATTTTCACTATAAGTTCCCTTATTTAATCCAAATCGGAGCATTTTTGGACAGGTCTGTACTACTCTAGCCATAACTTCAACGATTCCAGGCATTTCTCCTCTCCATTTACCTTTCCAGATTCAAGAGTCACAAAGTCTGAAATCTTTCCTGACACAGCTCTCTCCTCTCTCCTACTATAATCTTGCTGTTACACGTTGCCCAATAAATCACTGACCGTTTGAACGCAAAGGGATCTTATGAACTACCCCCTCTCCCCAGCTCTCTTCCTTCTTATTCACTCTAAGCCCTATTTTATAAATGAGGAAACTGAAGTTTAGAAAGTGGAAGGTCCCATAGCTGGTTACCAGCACACAGCAATCACATCATCTTTTCAAGCTTTTTCATGTCTCACTTAAACTGTAAAAACCTGAACCACAAAAAGTAACCTAGATGCACAGGTCCTCTCTGTAAGAACAGGATGATGTTTTCTGTCTTATTCCCAATCTCCTTGATAAAGCCTGTGCATTTTGCTGGTATCAGAGCCCAAGGACCCTACTGGATTTTTAGACATATTCCCAGCACTAGGTCCCTACCCTGTCTCTTACAAATAAAAGAGTTTAGAGGGCCAGCCCGATGGCGTACTGGTTAAGCTCATGCACTCCACTTCGGCAGCCTAGGGTTCACAGGTTCGGATCCCAGGCACAGACCTAGCACCACTCTCCATGCCATACTGTGACAGCATCCCACATAAACTAGAAGATGGGTACAGATGTTAGCTCAGGGCCAATCTTCTTCACACACACACACACACACACAGAGAGTTTGGATTATCATTTTTCTCTCCAAGTACATTATCTCATCAATAAAATAAAGCATTTATTATGCAGAACAAAAATAATAATGACAATATTTAATCAATTCCAATTTAGAGTCAGTGATTTCTGTAACACATATTTGCACTTAGCTTGTATCAGCATTAATGCAGATTTTCATTTCCTCAACTAATAACATTCGGAAGTGATCTAAAACTTTGTCACACATGAAGGAAAGTCCCATCTAGGATTTCCAAAACCAACACACACGATAGAACGGGCCAGAAACAGAACTAATAGTGATGACTGGGCCTCCAGGAAAGCTGAGTAGGTCACCCCAAGCCTCACAGAATAGAGTGGTCACTCCTGCCTGTGAAAATGAGATACTTTGAGTCTTACCTTTTCTTTCGTGGGGCTTTCTGCAGTCTTCCACTGAGGTATTGTCAGTTCATGCTGTAGCAGGGGGCTGCCTTCCCCACTTCCTCCTGCCAATACAGGATGCACAACCATTGGAATCCCAGACCTCAGCAGCCTAGCGAAGCCAGGCAGGCACTGCCAAAGACCCCATATTGGGTCACTAGAAGACCTGCTGTATTGCAGGGCCCTGGTACTTGCTGCGGGTCAGGCACTCTGCTAGGTGTTGGCAACATAGCGGTAAACAGGGCTAACAAGGTCTCTGTACTCCTCACAAAGTTTACCTTCTAGAGGTGGGAGATGGACAGTACTATACATAAATATTCTCAAATGGTACAACAGCGTCATGGAATAAAGAGATGCCGAAGAGGCCGTGCCTATTTTAGAAAGGACGATCCGCAAAGATGGCATTTAATGGAGAGCCAAGGGACAAGAAGAAGGCAGCCTTGCAAAGATTTGGGGGAAGAATGACCCAGGTAGAGGGCCCAGCAAGTGCCATGGCCCTGCCTGAGCAGGGGCAGACTTGGCCTGTTTAAAGAACAAGCAGAAGGCAGAGGTAGCTGGAGTCTAGTAAATGAGGGGGGAAGTTGGTAGGAGATGTGCTCAGCAAGGCAGCCACGGGTCTGATATCGCAGAAGCCATGGAAAGTGTCTGGATTTTATTATAAATAGACTTGGAAGGCACCGGAGGGTTTAGACACAGCAATACGATCTGTGTTCAGTTTTAAAACGATCACTCTGCCTGCTGGGGGGAGAAGGGGTTGGGGTGGGGGAGGGGGGAAGAGTGAGAGTAGAAGCAGGAAGGCAGAGCTGAAAACTTGCAGGAGCCCTGGTGAGAGATGATGGTGGCTCAGACTAGAATGACATCAGTGGAGAGGAATGAAGCAGTTGGATTCTGGGTATATTCTGGAGGTCAAGCCCATGGATATTATTCCCATTGAGCTTCAGTTTTCTCAACTGTAAAATGTAGACAATGATACCCGCCAGCCCATCTCAAAGCGTTACTGGGGAGTGTCTCTTTGAAATTGCTTCCCAATCCACAAAGCATCGTGGCACTAACTTGAGCTTCCTAATGGCAAGTTTGCATTTGCATATCACTTCCCAGTTTCCAAATCACTCTCCCAACTCAGTTTCCCTCATCCTCAAGACAACCCTGACAGGTAGTAGCAGGATCTTACAAGAAAGGTGAATTGAAACTTGTTTGAGGAGACACTTGTTGTGGGCAGTGCAGACCTCAAACACTGGTTGCAGACAATCTTCATAAAGTGGGAATTTCTCAAGACCTAGGTAAACTAGTCTCCACAAGAATAGGCCAAATCCATAGGATTCCTGGAGATGGGGGTGAGGACTCCAAAATCTATTCTCTCTAAACCAACCACAGAATATAATGAGTGATACAAAAGATGGCCATAGTTGTTCTGTTGGAGTGGCCGGATTATGAGTGATTAACCTTTCTTTCATATTACTGATATAATGTATTCTCAATCAAAATATATCCTAAAAAATAATCTCCTTAGACTAGCATTAGTTTCATTATATTGGTAAAAATCAGAAACAATGTATTCATTTATTCATTATGTGTTTTGTGAGTACTTAACTATGTACCAAGTACTATGCTAGGTGCTTGATATTCAGGGGGGACCAGAGAGACATAGACCCTGCTCTAGTGGCTCTAAGAAGTCTGGATTCTTTGCAACAAAAAGGAATTATATGATGTTTAATGAAATATTAAAGGAATTAAATGATCTTTATGATTGCACAAAATACTGAAAGCAATGTAAAGGCTCAATAATAGAGGAACACAGCACATCTTAAGAAAAATTCTTCAAAATCTGTAAATAAGGCAAAAAGCAAGCAGGATGTCTTTCAATCCACATTGGAGCATTGTTTGACAGGCCCTCCCATAGATCACTGGATTAACTAGGGGAGTGTACCTTTGCTTGACTTTTTAAATTGACTATTAATTAAAAGATTATACTCTGAAGTTCTGGGTTAACTCTAGATTTCTGTGGGCTAGAGATGCAAATAACTTCAGTACAATAGATAACCAAGAATCATGGTTGTTTGGGCCCACGGGGCATAGACCACTTTGCATCTGTCCCAGCACATGATTTCAACATTCTTCCTCCAATGCCTGTACCACTCCCGTTCTTCTAATGCTTTCCATCAGCCTTACCCTTCTATTCAATGCCTCATTAATGAATTAAATAAATCTTTGCCACCCATTCATCCTGTATTTGTATGAGAGTCATGTTTTTAACTTTTTGAAAATTATACTTCTGTGATTTCTTGATGGAATTTATAGTCATTAAAATCATGTTTTTGGAGAATGTAATGATGTGGGAAAATAATGTGCGGTGGGAAGTGCTCATAACGTGCAGTGGAAAATGCAAGCCACAAAACGGTACATATGGTATGGTTCCAATTTTATCAATATATATTTATAGGAACACACACACAAAGAAAAGGAGACTGGGAAAGCAGCGGACAGAGAAGCCGAAAGCAGTAAAACAGAGGAAAAAGAGAAAGAGAGAGGAAGGCGAGCGAGGGAGGGACCGGCTGTTTTCTGCCTGTCCTCGGTCTCCCGGACCTCCAACCACCTCCCGGGGCGCACAACGTGGGAACAAAGCCTGGGCTCCCAGGCTGGGGGCCGGCGGGGGCGCAGCCCCCCGGACTTGCGGGGGGCGATCCCCAGGTCTCTGGGCCACCCAACCCACCCGCCTCCATCCCTCCCCAGCACCCCGGCGCCCGGACACTTACTTCTGGTCCATCCTGGCAGGGCGAGCGCCAGCAGGCAGAGCCGGGCGGCGCCCACGCCCCCGGGCATGGTGGCAGCGGCCCCTCGCGCGCTCCGCTCTCACAAGCACGCGGCCATGCCAGCCCCCTAGCCAGGCGGCAGCGCGTCTGGAACCCACTGCTCACCCTGCGCCTCCCAGCCCGGCTCCCAGCCATCAGCCGCGACGCTCCGCCCTCATCCCCGCAGGGCTCCGCCATGGGGTGGAGGAGGGGACGCGCCCGCCAGGAGACGGCGGGAGGGACCTCGAGGGGAGGAGCCAGCGGGACCCCTGGGGAGCCGGGCCGGCTCAGGTGATGGGGAGCAGAGGAGAGGGTTGGAGCCCGAGGAGAGGCAGGGATTCACGGTGGGCGCGGCCTGGGCAGGGTCGGGGCCTCGGCTTCTAGGAGTTAAACTGGACCCCTCTTGGGACAACTGCCCGCTTACTCCGTGTCGCACCGTGCTAGACGCCTTGGGTGACACTCAGAGGCTGCACAGCCAACACCGTCTCCCAGAAGCTACCACTCTTGGAGGCAGGCTCCGAAAGAGTTAAGTGATTCACCAGGCACAAAGAACTAAGTGCTATATGGAGTTGTTTTCTTAGCAGGACACAAATCAAGGAGCCATTCCTCCTGACTGGGAGGAAGCGGGTGGTGAAGAGAGGATTCCCAGAGGAGACGACATGTGAGCTGGGGAGGAGGAGAAATAGAGGACCAGGCAGGGAAAACGGCCTAGACAAACCGTACTAGGGCCAGAAAGCCCATCAGCTGCACTGGGGGGAAACTGGAATTTGGGATGGTTAGGATTTGGGGCTTTGGAGGTGACAAAATAGAAATGGCAGGCAATAGGATATATTGGAGTATATGAGGAAGCCATTTGGTGTAAACCTAATTCAGCCTGACTTTGTTTTTCCAAAAGGACCTGACTGTGGCTGTTGAGCACATATTGTATATCTACTTTAAAACATTTCCTGTGGCAAGAACAAAGGCCCTTGAGATAAAGGTGCAACTTCCTCCCACATTGGCATTTCCTTAGGGATAAGCATCTTTCCTCAGGCTAGGAACTGATTGCTGTGCTCACCTTTGACCACCCAGCTCACCTGTGACCACCCAGCTCCAGACAACAGAACTGCCACCCTGCTGTGTTCACCGGGACAGCAGACCTACCTGCTGTTTCCATCAATCGCTGTGCCGACAGAGCAGTCTCGCGACTATTGTAAAAGGGACATTTCAATCATGTGTGAAACATCCTGTTTGGGTGTATATAACCACTCTGTGCACCCCACTTATTTGGTGCCCTTTCTTCCTTCGGGAAGAAAGGCACCAGGCCATGGTCCTCAGATTTCAGCTCAGAATAAACTCTCCCAAATTTTCATTTACAGATTGGTTATAGATTATTTTCGTCAAAAGAGGGCAATAGAGGGAGATGGGACCTGAAAATAATAACAGTGACATTCACTCACTGAGGGCTTACTATCTGCTAGAATAAGAAAATAATATAACTAAGACTGATAACACCCTTACTAAGTGCCAGACACTGTCCTCAGTACTTTGCATACATTAGCTTAGTTAATTAAGGAAAAGAACTACTTTTTATTGTCCTTTAATATGTTCCAGGGATTCTGCATACAACATCTCTTTTCATTAGCCCAATAACCCAATAATCTCCTGGGGTAGGTACTGATACTGTTCTGTTTTACAGATGAGAAAACCAAACCTGGGAGGCTAAGTAATTTGCCCAAGATCACACAGCTGATGTCAGAGTCTGAATTCAACCCCACATCTGTAGAACTCCAGAGCTTGAGGCCACACACCTTATTTTATAGATGGATAAACTGATAATCAGAGAGAAATGGCTTACCTAAGACCCCTTAGCAAATTTTGGCAAAGCCTGGTTCTAGAAACTGAGCCTCAGACGTCTCTGCCCTCTGTTCCTGCCAACTGAACCTCTTTCTTCAAACCCAGGGTTGCACAAGCAAACAGGATGCTGTGGATTGGGGAGGAAAAGGCACTCCTGAAGATGATGAGTAGGTGGGTCTGTCAAAACCACTGGGCATCCATGGGATAAATAAAAGATACACTTTTTGCCATTGATGTATTTAGAAGCTGTATTAGTCTGCTCAAGCTGCCTAACAAAATACCCAGACTGGGTGGCTTAAACAACTGAATTTTATGTTTTCATAGTTCTGGAGGCTAAAAGTCCAAGATTAAGGTGCTGGCTTAGTTGGTTTCTGATAAGGCCTCTCTTCCTGGCTTATAGATGGCTATCTTCTCACTGCGTCCCCACATGGCCTCTTCTCTTGTGTGGAGAGAGCATGCTCTGCTGTCTTCCTCTTCTTGAAAGGACACTAATCCCCTCAGATAAGAGCCCCATCCTTACCATCTCATTTAATCTTTATTACCTCTTTATAGGCTCCATCTCCAAATACAGTCACATTGGGGATCAGGGCTCCAACATATGAATTTGCGGGGGAACACAGCTCAGTCCATATCAATCTGTCCTTTGGCCCCCCAAAATTCATGTCCTTCTTGCACGCAAAATACATTCACTCCATCTCAACAGCCCAAAAGTCTTAACCCATTCCAGCATCAATTCCAAGTCCAAAGTCTCGTCTAAATAGCATCTCAATCAGACATGGGTGAGACTCAAGGTGTGATTCATCCTGAGGCAAAATTCCTCTCCAGCTGTGAACCTGTGAAACCAGACAAGTTATGTGCTTCCAAAACACAGGTGCAGGATAGACGCTCCCATTCCAAAAGGGAGAGATTGGAAAGAGGAAAGGAGTGATGGGTCCTGAGCAAATCCAAAACCTAGCAAGTCAAATTCTATTAAATTTTAAAGCTCTAGAATAATCCTCTGGCTAGATGCTCTGCCTTCTGGGCCCACTTGAGCAGTAGTGTTACTGCCACAGCCCAAGGCAGCAGGCTTGTCCTCTTGGCTGTGGGGAGCAGCCCCACCCCTGTGGCTTTTTGCTGCAGCACGGCGCCTGAACCACTGGGCAGGGGCAGCCTGGCTCCCTAAAACCAAGAGGGGGCCACATCCTCTAGAACCAAGAAGGGTCCTGTCCTTTAGTATCCCAGAATTCCGAAAGCCTTCCTTTATTTCATCCTGTCTCTGTTCCCTTTGGTCCAAACTGGCACTGTCTCTGCTGGTATGATCCCATCTCTATTCCTGGTTTCTGCTGACATGGCTGATTAAGTGCATGGGTCATCTCCTTATAGAGTGATTGTCCAGCCACACCCTTGGTGTCATCTCTAGAACATGCGTTCTCGTTTTTGCAATATGGATGGGCTGAGAATTTTCCAAATCTTCAAGCTCTGGTTCCTTTTTGCTTTGCAATTCCTTCAATTTATCTATTTCCTTTCGAATATTACTATAAGCAGCAAGGAGAACACAGGCCACACCTTCAACACTTTGCTTAGAAATCTCCTCAGCCAAATATCCAAGTTCATCACTTGCAATTTCTACTTTCCACAAAACACTAGAACACAATTCAGCCAAGTTCTTTGCCACTTTATGAGAAGGATCACCTTTCTTCCAGTTTCCAATAACGTGTTCTACATCTCCGTCTGAGACCTCACAAGAATCGCCTTTAACATTCATAGTTCTACCAACATTCTGTTCACGATGATATATGTCTTCTCTAAAGTGATAGAAGCTTTCTTTTCAGCTCTTCTCTTTTCTTCCTGAGCCCTCACCAGAATTGCCTTTAACATCATATTTCTCCCAACAGTCCCTTCAAGGCATTCTAGGGTTTTTTTCTAGCATGTGCCTCAAAGCTTTTCCAGCCTCTACATTTACCCAGTTCCAAAGCCACTTCTATATTTTTAGGTATTTGTTACAGCAGCACCCCACTTCTTGGTACCAAAATCCGTATTAGTCAGCTAGGGCTGCCATAACAGAATACCATAGACAGAGTGGCTTAAACAAAGAAATTTATTTTTTACAGTTCTGGAGGCTGGAAGTCCAAAATCAAGGTGTTAGCAGGGCTGATCTCTGGTGAGGTGTCTCTTCCTGGCTTGTAGATGGCCACCTTCTCACTATGTCCTCAGTGTGGCCTCTCCTCTGTGTAAGCATACAGAGAGAGAGAGAGCCCTAGTCTTCCTCTTACTATAGGAACACTAATTCTATTGGATCAGAGCCCCACCCTTATGACCTCATTTGACCTTTATTACCTCCTTATAGGCCCTGTCTCCAAATACAGTCACATTGGGGGTTAGCACTTCAACATGTGAATTGGGGGGTTGAGGGGAGACATAATTCAGTCCATAACAGGAGCTTCAGCCCTAGCGCCATGAGACTAGAACTTTGGTCCCAGTTCTTTCCAACCAGCTCTGTGACTTTGGGTAAGTCCCTTCTCCTTTTTGGGCCTGAGTTTCTGAACAGTGACCTGGGAATGGTAATGGTTGCTCCAATCTAACCCAGGAGCTGTGAGAAGCTGTTGAGATAATGGTGGTGAAAGAGCTGAGCCAAGTAAAAAAGGCTGAAGTGCCAAGTCTAACTGATTCTATGGACAATGTACTTGCAATAGGCATATAAACTCCATGCCTGAAATTTGCTTCCAATTGCTGACACTCACCTGATCAATATTTAATCAGCAGGTACCCCGGAAAAATTGGGAAGTTGCTCGCAAGAGAAAAAGTCCAGTGGTTACTTCACCGACCAAGGGGTAGGGAAATTCCCAATTCTGTCTCTCATTCACCACCCTCCACATTTATTCACAGGAATAAACATATCCACACTTTTGATTCCCTGGAAGCCTTTCCATTTATTCGGAAAGAATGTATTGGTTATTTATAAAGAATACTACATCTCCACATAATCTTTAAACTATTCATGACATTTAACCTAGTAATCACATTTCTGGGAAACTATCCTAAAACAATAATCTGCAACACACACAAAGATTTATGGACTAGAATGTTCATAGTGGTGTTATTTATAATAGTGAAAATACTAGAAACAACCTAAAAATCCAACTGTGAAGGAACAGTTAATAAATTATAGAATATCCATATGATGGATTATTATGCAGCCATTTAAAATAACATTTACAAAGAGTTTATGCTCTGATATTTAGTGAAAAAAAGCCGAGTCCAAAGATACATTTAAATATGATCTCAGCTATGTAAATAAAAGACATTTAAAAAAGGAATAGAAGGAAATGTGCCAAAACATTAGCAGTGGTGATCTCTGGGTGACTGATGAGACTGCGGATGGATGAAGGTTTTTTGTTTTTGTCTTTTCTTTTTTCCGATTCTGTTTTTTACAATACTTGTGAGTCAGTTCAGTAATGGGGGGAGGGGGGTATATGTTAAACACAGGGAAGGAACGCTAAAGGAATAATGGTTTATCTGGTGTCTTATGCAGAGTTTTGATCTCTCTACACATGCTTGACTCTCTCCTCTGATGTTAGGGAAACAAGGCCAATTAGAGCAACCAGTTTCAGAGTCCAGGTGACCCAGCTCACTGTTCTTCTCTAGCTACAGTATACTATCATGGTTTGGAGGTGGCCATCCTGCCAGGATTTAAATCCCTTTGCTGTCCTTTACTAGCTGTGTGACCATAGGCAAATAAAGTTTTCTGTGACTGTTGCCTCATCTATAAAAGATGCTGATAAATACAGTTCCTAGCTCATAGGGTTTTTGTGAGGCTTAAATGGGTGCTTAGAGTTGCACCTCTCACGTAGTAAGCAGCCAATAAACGCTTGCTTTCATTATCCTCGTTCTGCTGCTAATAAGTGTGAGGGTGGAGAGAGTATTCATAATGCTTAGCTTGTGCTTTTAGTTGTGTGATGAGTTAAGAGTCTAATTAAATACTGATTCTTTAATTATTATCAAAGATAATGATTGTGTTATACTGTAATTGTCTTTTTCCTATCCCAACCCCACTGCATTCTGAGCCCTTTGTGAATAGGAGCTGGACCTTGTACTTCTCTCATCCTCCCAGCACTTAGAAGAGACAATAAATGTTTCATTAAATAAACTAAAAATTAGGGGCCAGCCCCATGATGTAGTGATTGAGTCTGGTGCACTCCGCTTTGGTGGCCTGGGTTCATGGGTTTGGATCCCAGGCATGCACCTACACCACTCATCAGCCATGCAGTGGTGGCGACTCACATACACCATAGAGGAAGACTGGCAACAGATGTTAGCCCAGAGCAAATCTTCCTCACAAAAAAATAAATAAATACATAAATAATAAATTAAATAATTAATAATAATAATTTTATTCTGGCTTAGCGTAAACTTCCAAGATGCTTGTGGGAGAATTGTCTTCATTGGTCCTTACTATGGGAATAATGTTGGCCCTGTGATAACTTTACTCTGTAAACCATTTTCCTAGCAACTAGCTCTTTTTTTTAAAGTCTGGTTTATTTGGGAATAATTTATATACATTAACATTCTCCATTTTTTTAGTATATACAGTTATGAGTTTTGATGAATGTGTACAATTGAATAACCACTGCCACAATCAAGAACACCCCCAAAAACTACCCTCCTGTTCTGTCACTCCCAATTATGGCAATCACTGATCACCTTTGTGTCTCTATGGTGTTGTCTTTTCCAGAATGTCATATAAATGGAACCACACAGAATGTAGCCTTTCGAGTCTGGCTTCTTTCATCCAGCATAATGCATTTAAGATTCATTCATGTTGTCAAATGTACCAGTAGTTCCTTCCTTTTTACTGTTCAGTAGTATTCCCTTGTGTGGATGTACCACAGTTAGTTTATCCATCCACCAGTTGAGGAACATTTGGGTGTTTCCAGTTTTTGATGATTATCAATAAAGTCACTATGAATATTCAAGTTTTATGTGAAAATAAGTTTTCATTTTTCTAGGGTAAATAATGAGAAGTGGACTTGTTAGGTCTTGTGGTTAAATATATGTTTAACTTCATAAGAAACTGCAAAAAGTATTTTCCAAAGTGGCTGTACGATTCTGCACTCCCACCAGCAAAGTATGAGAACTCCAGTTGCTCTGCATCCTCATCAGGACTTGGTATTGTCAGTTCTTTTGATTTTAGCCATTCTAATAAATGAGTAGTTCCCCAGCAACTCTCCTGCTCTTCAAATACTCCACGAAGCAGCCAGGTTAGGATTACTGAATTCATTTTGATAGAAGGAATTAAAGCCTAAAGAGGGTTTTTTACCCAAAAGTCTCTTGGTTATGTTCAAGATTTTAGTCTTCAGTTCTGCTTTTTTCCTCTCCCCAAAATCCACAGGAAAAGAAAATCCCCCCAATCCATGAGAAATACATATAGATCTTGTACATATTTTGCTAGATTTCTATCTAAGTATTTCATTTATGGGGATGCTAAGGCAAATGGCATTGTGTTTTTAATTTCAAATTCTACTTGTTCATTGCTGATATATAGGAAAGCAATTGACTTTTGTATATTAACCTTGTATCCTGCAACCTTGCTATAATTGCTTATTAGTTCCAGGGATTTTTTTTATCAATTCATTCAAATTTTTTACATAGATGATCATGTCATCTATGAATATAGTTTTATTTCTTCCTCTCCAATCTGTATATATTTTGTTCCCTTTTCTTGTCTTATTGCATTAGCTAGAACTTCCAGTATGATGTTGAAAAGCAGTAGTGAAAGGGGACATCCTTGCCTTATACTTGATCTTAATGAGAAAGCTTCAGTGCTCTGAAGTTCCTCCCATTTCAGTGTGAATTCAGGCTTTGTCTCCAACCTAGCAGCTTTTGTATTAATTGATTTTCTCTATTGATTTCTTGTTTTCAATGTCATTGATATCTGCTCTAATTTTTATTATTTATTTTCTTCTGCTTACTTTGAATTTAAATTGCTCTTCTTTTTCTAGTTTCCTAAGGTGGAAGGTTAGGTTAATTTTAGATCTTTCTTCTTTTCTAACATGTACATTCAATGCTATAAATTCCCTCTATGCACTGCTTTCACTATATATTTACAAATTTAAGTTGTTTTCATTTTCACGTAGTTCAAAATATTTTTTAATTTCTCTTTAGATTTCTTCTTTGATCCATTTGGTTATTTGTAAGTGTATTATTTAATCTATAATTTTGAAATTTTCCAGTTATCTTTTTGTTATTGATTTCTAGTTTAATTCCACTGTGGTCTGAAAGCTGACATTGTATGATTTCTATTCTTTTAAATTTGTTAAGGTGTAAGATCAATGGAACAGAATTGAAAACCCAGAAATAAAACCACATGTCTACGGACAGCTAATCTTCAATAAAGGAGCCAAGAACATAAAATAGAGAAAGGAAAGTCTCTTCAATAAATGGTATTGGGAAAAGTGGACAGCTACATGCAAAAAAAATGAAAATAGACCATTATCTTACACCATACACAAGAATTAACTCAAAATAGATTAAACATTTGAATGTAACACCTGAAACCGTAAAACTCCTAGAAGAAAATATAGGCAGTACACTTTTTGACATCGGTCTTAGCAGTATCTTTTCAAATACCATGTCTACTCTGACAAAGGAAACAAAAGAAAAAAGAAACAAATGGGAACTACATCAGACTAAAAAGCTTCTACAAGGCAAAGCAAACCATTAAAAAAATGAAAAGACAACCCACCAACTGGGAGAAAATATTTGCAAACCATATACCTGACAAAGAGTTGATTTCCAAAATATATAAAGAACTCATATAACTCAACAACAAAACAAGTAACCTGATAAAAATAGGCAGAGGATAAGAACAGACATTTTTCCAAAGAAGACATGCAGATGGCCAACAGACAAATGAAAAGATTTTCAACATCACTAATTATTAAGGAAATGCAAATAAAAACTACAATGAGATATCACCTTACACCTGTCAAAATGGTGATAATTAAGAAGAGAATAAATAACAAATCTTGTAGAGGATGTGGAGAAAAGGGAACCCTCATATGCTGGTGGAAATGCAAACTGGTGCAGCCACTTTGGAAAACTGTATGAAGATTTCTAAAAAAATTAAAAATAGAGAGCCAGCCCCGATGCCCTAGAAGTTAAAGTTTGGCACACTCTGCTTCAGTGGCCTAGGTTCAGTCCCCACATGCAGAACCATACCACTTGTCTGTCAGTAGCCATGCTGTGGTGGTGCCTCACATAGAAGAACCAAAAGGACTTACGATTAGAATATACAACTATGTACTGGGGCTTTGGGAAGGAAAAAAAGAAAAGAGAGGAAGATGAGCAACAGATGTTACCTCAGGGTGAATCTTTCCCAGCAAAGTTTTTAAAAAGTTAAAAATAGAAATACCATATGATCCAGCTATCCCACTGCTGGATATTTACCCAAAGAACATGAAATCAACAATTCAAAGAGATTTATGCATCCCTATGTTCATCACAGCATTATTGATAGGCAACCCAAGTGCCCATCAATGGATGAATGGATAAAGATGTGATACACACACACATACACGCAAACACAAACGCACACACAGTGGAATAGAACTCAGCCATAAAAAAGACAAAATCCTGCCATTTGTGACAACAATGGGTGGACCTTAAAGGTATAATGCTAAGCGAAATAAGCGCAACAGAGAAAGCCAAACATGGTATAATTTCACTCATATACGGAAGATAAAAAAACACACTGATAAGGAGAACAGATTTGTGGTTACCAGAGGAGAATGGAATAGGAGGAGGGTGAAAGGGGTAAAGGGGCACATATGTGTGGTGACAGATAAAAACTAGACTATTGGTGGTGAACACAATGCAATCTACATAGAAACTGATATATAATAACGTACACCTGAAATTTAGGCAATGTTATAAGCCAACATGACCTCAATAAAATAATTTAAAAATTTTAAAAATAAACTTGTTAAGATGTGTTTTATGCCTCTGAATGTGGTCTATAGTGGTGAATGTCCCACATGATCTTGAGGAGAATGTGTGTTCTGCTATTGTTTGATGAAGTAGTCTATAGAAGTCAATTATGTCCAGTTGATTGATGGTGTTGTTGAGATCAATTATATCCTTACTGATTTTCTGCCTGCTGGATCTGTCTGTTTGTGACAGAGGTGTGTTGAATTCTCCAGCTTTGATAGTGGATTCATCTATTTCCTTTCGTAGTTCTATTAGTTTTTGCCTCACATAGTTTGATGCTCTGTTGTTAGGCACAAACACATTAAGGATTGTTATGTCTTCTTGGAATATTGACCCCTTTATCACTATATAATACCCTTCTTCATCCCTGATAAATTTTCTTGCTTTGAGGTCTGCTCTGTCTGAAACTAATAAAGCTACTCCTGCTTTCTTTTGAATAGTGTTAGCATGGTGTATTTTTCTCCATCTATTTATTTTTAATACATATATTTAAAGCAAGTTTCTTGTACACAACATATAATTGGGTCTTGTTTTTTGATCCACTTTGACAATCTCTTTTTTTAATTTGTGCATTTAGATCATTGACATTCAAAGTGATTATTGGTATAGTTAGATTAATATCTATTATATTTGTTACTGTTTTCTATTTGTTGCCTTTGTTCTTTCTGTTTTTGTCTTCCACTCTTTTTCTACCTTTTGTGGTTTTATTTGAATGTCTTATGTCATTCCATTTTTTCTCTTTTCTTAGCATATCAGGTATACTCCTATTTTTCACTTTTTTTACTGGTTTCCCTAGAGTTTGCAATATGCATTTACAGCTAATCCAAGTCCACTTTCAAATACCACTACACCACTTCACAGGTTGTGTGAGTACCTTGTAATAACAAAATAATCCTAATTCCTCCTCCTGTGCCTTGTATCATTGCCTTCATTCATTTCACTTACATATGAGCATACATAAGCATAAATATACATATACACAGGCTGATGCTTTGTTCTCAGGTGATGCTGATGCTGTTGATTAGGGAACACATTTTGAGAACCACTGCGTCTGGATGCCATTGAAAGGAATTGCAGTCATCCTTTTGCCTCACTTCCAAATTTGGGATAATTTTTCTCAACAGTTCTCCTCAAAAAATCAGGAGATTTATTTCCTTATTTTTAATCCTGATCTTGGCTTCTTTTGAAAAGTTATAAAGATGGGCAATAGTAAGCCTAGATTCTCCCATCGTGACAATTGGCTGGAGACCAGTATTAGCTGCTCCTTTTAGATAGAACATTTGTTCTCCATTTTGTCACAGTCACCACCACCCCCAGCTCACATCACTTATTTATTTTAAAGGCATTTGATTTTGCTATCACTGCAAAAGATAGTGGAGACATAAGGCAGAATTTTGAGAAGCGGCATGAGCATAGCTGGTTTATCCTATCTGATTAGTTCAGGCACTCAGGGCTGACTTCACAGAAGTGTGACCCGGGCAGTTGCATAGGACCACGCTCTCAGAAGGGCTCCATACTTGGCCTAATGACCTGCTGTTGCTATCTTGAAATTCTTAATAATTTTTGAACAAGTGGACCTACATTTTCATTTTGAATGGGGACCCACAAATCATGTGGCTGGTCCTGTAGCCACCCCACACTCAATGGTACCTTTTTCATCACCAGATTGCTAAGGAGGAGGGAAAGTTACTCCTGGGATCAGAGATCTGGGTGGCACTTCAGAAATCATCTTGGTCAGTAGACAGTAATTATTTCATTTTATAGCTAGAGCTACGAAGGTCCAGAAAAGAAAAACAGACTTCTTCAAGGTCATGGACAAACCCTGAAAAAGGAGCCAAATTAGAAGTCTAAAGTGATGAGTCTGCAAGGCAGTCAATACTGAGGTTGCCAATGAGTTTAAGTATGTGATGTACCTCTGCATACCAATGAGAAAATTTCTGTTTGTCACTTAGCTCAGTCAATTCTGGGTTGACCCGATTGAAGCAGGAGAAGGAGGTGAGTAGAACGGAAGGGTGGGGGTGTGCTCTTTAAACAGATGAAGAAAATTGTATAAACAGACCCAGTTTAGGACTAGGGTTGGGAAGGAGGAAAATGTTATATATGAACTCCACCTCTATGTTTGTTACAAGGGGCAGACCTCCACCTGAACCCCACATAAATTGCAAAGGGCAAAGGCATTCAGGGAATGCCAATCTAGTGCCCGAATAAAAATGGCAATCAAGGTTCAAGGAAGCACTTAATTTCAGCTGGTCCCACTTAGCTGGAAAATAGCTCAATTACTTGTAGGTCTCAGCTGCCTGGTTTTAGGTTAATGGTTGCATATACCCAGTGAGAGAGCTGAGTCGCTGCAGCTGGTTGAGTGGTAAGTTGGACCAGGAGTTAGGCAAATAAATCAGCCCCAGGTGGCTTTGCACCTGTTCACATCTGCGCTTGTGGTTTGTGTGGGGTGAAGCCTCCTCTCTCACCCCTCTACCCCCCCCAGACATAGTCAAGGAACCACGCCTGGGTGTAGAACTTCATCCCCATACCCACTGTGCTTGGCTCAGTGATGAGTGTGTAGCCCTAAGCGGCACCAATGAGCATCCTCCCCAAGACTCTTGACAGCCATATCAAAAAGTTGCTTCCTTTTCTTCTGAGATGGTGAGCAATGTAAATCTGGGACTATGGGTGGTCCTTTTGCCACCATGTCAGGAAAGAATCTGTCTGAAAATAAAGTCAAATAGTGGCAAGAGATAGAAAGAGAGAGAAAGGAGCTAAATAATATTATTTAAACCTACGGATCCAGCCATGTCTGAAGTGAATCTACCCCTTGAACTTCTGAATTACATGAGCCCAAAATTTTCTTTTTTGCTTAAGCCTGTCTGAGTTAGGAGTTTGTCACTTGTGGCTGAAAACATCTCACTAATATAAAGCCTTTCTCCATCCTAGGCACTGTGCAAGATGCTGGTATTACAACAGTGGACAAGACGCACATCATTCCTATCTTTGTGGTACCTAGAGTCCAGTGGGAGGATAGAATAGGCAAGCAACTACACAAATAAATAAATAGAATCGTTATACATTGGGATTTGTAAACAAAAAGAGCTAAGAAAGGAACACTGCTTTAGGCAGCATGGTGGGGGAAGGCCCTCAGCTGAGTGTCTTTTAAGCTGAGAGTCAGTGGTATGGAGAACAGACGAAGAGAGTTCTGGGCAGAGCAAACAGGGACTGCTCTTAGTCTTGAGAGGGCCTGATTCGTTCAAGGAACTGAAAGAAGGCCTTCATTTATTCATCCGTTTGACTGTTCAGCAAACATCTACTAGGTGTGGCATGGTGCTAGGCACAGGAGGCAAAGATAAACAAAAACAGCCCCTGACAACTGGGCAAGATATAGTGAAAACCATAAAAATGTTCAAACCATTCAATTTAACAGTTCCACTTCTAGGAATTTAGTCAAAAGAAAAAAAAACACAAGATGTCTGCAAAGATATAGCTACAAGGGCGTTCACTGCAGCATTATTTATTTTTTGTACTTTGCATTGAAGTACAACATACATACTTGTATTGAGTGCACATATCATAAGTATACAGCTCAACTATTTTCACAACCTAAACACACTGACAAGATTGGTACCCAGATCAAGAAAGAGAACATGGCCTGCACTCCAGAAGCCCCCTTTTGCGACTTTCTAGTCACAAATCTCCTTTCCATCAAGGGTAACTATTAGCCTGACTTCTAACAGTATAATTAACTTTATCTCCTTTTGTACTTTATATAGGTAGAATCACACATTATGTAGTTTGCGGGGGGTGGGCGGTGGGAGTTGGGATGTCCTGGTTTCTTCTGCTTAACGTTATGAGATTCCACTATATTGTTTATGTAATGATAGATTGCTTATTCTGTATAGTATTCCATTATTGGAATGTACCACAAGTTATTTACCTATTCTGCTATTTATAGACATGTGGGTAGTTTCCAGACTGAGACTATTATAAACAGTGCTGTTGGGAACAGTCTTTTGGTTAACGTATATCTGCATTTCTTTGGGGTATATAGCTAGGAATGACATTGCTGAGTCATAGAATGCTGGGTCCTGGTATGTGATCCACTTTAGCACATATTGCTAAACAGTTTAACAAAACGATTCCACCAATTTACACCCCTATCAGCTTTGTAAAAGAGTTCTGTTTTCTTTACATCTTTAATAACACTTTATAATGTCCCTTATTAAAAAATTTTAGCCATCTGGTGGGTGTGTTAGTACTAAATTGTGCTTTCAATTTTCATTTCCCTAATGATTAGAGAGGTTGAAAACTTCTTCATGTGATTATTTTTTCTTTCAATTTACGTGTGTTATTTTTTCAAATGATTACCAAGTTGTTAGGACATAAAAATTTACTAAGTTGTTTGCATCTAACTACTTAATAAACAGAATTATTAGGTATCTCTTTTGGCCTAGAGGTGCTATAGAAAAATTACTGAGACATTAAAGGTGCCATGTATCAAGAAAGTTTGCGGGACTGGGGCCGGCCTAGTGGCACAGCAGTTAAGTTCACACATTCTGCTTCTACGGCCCAGGGTTCGCTGGTTCGGATCCCGGGTGCGGACATGGCATGGCTCAGCAGGCCATGCGGTGGTAGTCGTCCCACATATAAAAAAAAATGTAGAGGAAGATGGGCACGGATGTTAGCTCAGGGCCAGTCTTCCTCAGCAAAAAGAGGAAGATTGGCAGCAGATGTTAGCTCAGGGCTAATCTTCCTCAAAATGAAAGAAAGTTTGGGAACCTCACTGAGGCAGAGTCTAGGGCAGTGCCCATGATTCCACCCTGGTGTGTGTGTTCTTGTGTGATCCCCTCCTTGCGAGTGTGACTTGCTTCTAACCAACAGACTATGGCAAAGGTGATAGGATGTATGTGACTATATGTATATGATTATGTTACGTAAAATTGTACCATCTGACTTGGGAGGAGTCTCTCTCTCTCTCCCTCTTTCTCTTGCTTTGAAGAAGCAAGCTGCCATGATGTGAGCTTCTCCATGGAGAGAGGCATGCAGCAAGGAGGTAAGGGTGGCCTCAGGCCAACAGTCAGCAAAAAACTGAGGCCCTGTTTGGCAGCCTTCAAGGAATTGAATCCTGCCGAGAATCACATGAGTGAGACCCTTCCCCAGCTGAACCTCTGCTGAGACTACAGCCCAGTCAACATATTGATTGGAGCTTTGTGAGACTCTTAAGCATGCCCAAACTCTTATCTACAGAAACTTTAATAAAGTGTGCATTGTGTTAAGTGCAATTTTGTGGTAATATTGTTACACATCAATAGATAACTAACACACTCGCCATATGGATATCTCATTTACCAGCGTCATGTAATGAAAAGACCATTCTTTGCAACGTCACTTTTGACATAAATCAGACACAGCATTTTTTATAATAATGAGAAGTAGAAACCACCTGAATTTCTAATAGAGTTTTGATGAATAGATCATGGTATATTTTATATATTTATTTTATATTTTATATTATATTTATATTTTATATTATATTTTATATTTATTTTATATTTTATCCACTTGACAGGATAATAGATGGCCAATAAAAATCATGTGGTGGGGCTGGCTCCGTGGCCGAGTGGTTAAGTTCGCGTGCTCCGCTGCAGGTGGCCCAGTGTTTCGTTGGTTCAAATCCTGGGCACGGACATGGCACTGCTCATCAAACCACGCTGACGCAGCGTCCCACATGCCACAACTAGAAGGACCCACAACTAAGAAGATACAACTATGTACCCGGGGGCTTTGGGGAGAAAAAGGAAAAAAAAAAAATCATGTGGAAAAGTAGTTAATTACATGGTAAAGTTTTCACAATATGTCACTAAATGAAAAAATGAGTTAGAAAATCATACATTCAATTATATCCTAATAGTGTCAGATGTGAGTTTTGTGTGTATCTGCATTGCAAAAAAACTGTTAAAATGTCTTTGGGAGTCCCTAGGGAGGATTACAGATATTCAGCAACCTTTTTGTGCATTTTTTATTTTTCTATAGAGAAACTGCCTACAAATTTCATACAAAGAGAAAGTATTACTTTTATACACACACAAATTCATACACATATTTTTTCAGTCAAAGAATTGTCCCTGCCTTGAAGGAATTTACAACGTGGTAGAAGGAGACAGGCAATAGACAAATAAGGGCACTACAGAGTTAGAGATTGTGTGTCCACAACCATTCAGAGACCCAACCAGAACCATCTTAACGCAAAAGTCTTGTGGACTGTGATTGGTTTCTCACTGGGGTTAATACCATCCTTGCATCAGTTGCAATCGCCAGAATGTGGGGTTCTAGGCCAGCATCAAGAGCCCACCCTGGGGCCAGCCCCATGGCTGAGTGGTTAAGTTTGCGCAATCTGCTTCTCCAGCCCAGGGTTTCGCCGGTTTGGATCCTGGGTGCAGACATGGCACTGCTCATCAGGCCATGCTGAGGCGGTGTCCCACACAGCACAGCCAGGAGGACCTACAGCTAGAATATACAACTATGTATTGGGGGGGAGGGCCTTGGGGAGGAGGAGGAGAAGAAGAAGAAGGAGGAGGAGGAGAAGGAGAAGAAGAGGAGCAGGAAGAGGAGGAGGAAGAGGAAGAAGGAGGAGGAGGAGGAGGAGAAGGAAAAGATTGGCAACAGATGTTAGCTCAGGTACCAATCTTTAAAACAGAAAGAAAAAGCCCACCCTATGGAGAGTTGAGGGGAATGTTTCCAAACAAAGGTGGTGTCACAATCAGAAGAAGAAGGCGGATGAGAAAGGGGACAGTGAAAGACAAAACAAGAAGCAGTCAACACTGCATGGAGGAGCAGGGCAAAGGCATGAAGGAAGTGATCATCGAAGGTGAGGCATTTCTGGACAGCTGGGGTCAGGAGGGCATCTGGAGAGGAGAGAGGGAGAGGTAGAAACAACAGTGGTAAAGGGAGTCAGAGACACAGATGGAGACCAGATCATCCGGAAGTGGCTTTTGTACCAGGCTAAGGTGTTGAACCTTCCTCCTAAGGATGATGGCAGCTGCAGAAGGATTGAAGGCAAGGACAGATGTGTTTGATCACCTTTGTTTCCCCCAAAATATACAATGCCTGGTGAATACTATTACAAGCAAGAATGGTAATAATATTTTCTGTCTCCTGCATTAGACTCCATGAACTCTCAAGTGACTGTGAGGAGGACGGTTTGAGAAATCCTGTACAATAGCCTCCATGAAATCAGTGTGTCTTCCTGTTTTTGACCATGATCCTCAATAAGAAATGCCTTTTACATCACAGTTCAAACTGAATTTCACTGAATTGTGTTAAAAACAAACAAACAAACTTCCCTAGACCACTAACTCCATGACGGTAGTGACCGGACTGTACAACTCTTGATTATCACTATAGCTTCTATGTCTGGCATAACGCTTGTCCCATGGTGGGACCATAATATTACTATTATTACAAGTAAGTATTTACTGAATGAATCGATAAATTATTCAAATGCCTTGCAAACTACAAAGAGTTGTACAGATGCAAACAATTGCTGTTAGCAACCAACTTCAACTTATGAAGACTGTGTGTTAGATAAATCACCAGAGCTGGCAGTGGGAGTGGATGCTGAAGGCAGAATAGAGTTGGGTGGGTGGGTGCCCAGTACACTACATTGGAATGATTCATACTACTTCCTGGGCCACAGTCCTTCCCCACAGCTGCAATTCCTCTTTTACAGACCATGAATAATTTCAGTGGTATCCAGGAATCATGATTCAGAAACTGGAAGTGAGAGGGTTTTCTTTGATGGCTGGAAGATTCCATCGCAAAGAGAGTGCAGCAAATGCACAAGGTAGTTTTTCTCTCTGAATAGAGACCTGGGTTTAAAAAAGACACTGCTGTAGATATCTTGAAAGTGCATCTGGCTCAGGGATGGTCACCAGGGACCACTTAAGCCCATCATTTCCTCCCTGCCTCTTGAAGCTTATTGATCAGTATCAGTTGCAAAGCCCTTCCCACATGTTCTCTGTAACCAACGTTCTCTAAGTAAACAGCCAAGCCAAGGAAAAAACTTTAAAATGCGCAGTTTGCCCAAAGATTAGCAATGCTAACTGGCGCTGAGCAATGACTTCCTCCCAGTGTCAATAATCCTGCAAAGTTTAAGGACTCAGATCTCATTTGAAGAAGGGCTTGTCAGAAGAAATAATGATTTCCTGTCTTTTTCAAAGAGCCAGAAACCTTCATGATGGATGAAGTCATCATTAAGGATCTTTAGTTCAGGATTGCTCTAACTGTTTAACAATTATAGATGACTGGGTGGGGTGGGGGGGGGGGGAGGCGGTGGAATTTCCAATACCAATCACACTGAGACTTTTTCATTCAACAAGCAAGCTGAGAATTAAGACCATGTTCTAAAGAGTCCTTAGGGTTCAAGATTAAGGGACTTTGGGAACACACAGACCTGGGCTGGATTCCAGTCTCTTCCCTGTGCCTTTTAAGTAATCACTTTGGTCATGTGAGCCTCAAATTCCTAAGCTATAAAATTTCAAAATAAAATTTCTGAAGATTAGAAAAAAAATATGGAAAAGAATTTAGCACTGTACCTGGCACATTGTAAGTGTTGAATAAATAGTTGCAGTGGTGGTGATGATGATGATGATGATGATGGTGATAATCCTTATTATTATTTTGCTTTAAAGAAACATAAGCTCAGGTTCATATTCCAAATCCAGTTGATGAGTTGGATTCCCAAATAATCACAATGGTAAGCCGTATTTGAGAATGACTAGTACATTCCTATCTTCTAGCCTTTATCTAAGCTGTTCCATCTACTGGAAAAGACCTCTCACACCATGCTCACCTTTTCATATACAGCCAGACTTAATTTCAAGTGCTGTTATTCTACTGGGCTCCCCTTGGTTGCTTAAGTCAAGCAAGTTGTCCTGCAAACCCTCTGCCCCCCACCCCCACCCTTTGTTTGTGTAAGTCCCCCTGTAGCCTTTCAATAAACACTGCTGTCTACTTGAGCTAATTTGAGTGAGTTTGTGCTTCTTGCAAACCAAAACAGGTTTGATTCAGGTACCACCAATGAATGTGTTTTTAAACATAGTAAGTGTGATGCTGTTGGAAACACAAAACAGGATGGAAGCAAGCCAGGAAGAGGGTGAGATGTGAGTCACAGGCTGATTACCCAGAGACCTCTGTGGAGAGAAAGAGAAATGAGAGAAAAGACTGGAAACATGACCAATTTCAAGAACTTAGATAAGTTCTTCTTTCATTAACAGAAACCGCACTACTGTTGAGCATCCGGTGTGTGTGGCCAGGCACTATGGAGGCTTTGAGAGAGGATACAAAGAAGAACAAACACAACCTCCGCCCTTTGGGAAATTACGGTTCCACCTAATCGACTATTGAGTACAGATTAAGTGCAAGGACGATTATCTTGCAGTTCTTTCTCTCAGGGGTCCTAAAGCCTAAGATGAATGAGTCACACAAGATCAGATCAAATAACATATTCAAAAGTGCTTGGTAAATGGAAAATAGCTTTGTAAATATAATTGACATTAGTATTCAGACCAGAAATAATAACAGTCTACAATTATGGAGAAACTACTGTACCAATCAAAGTAGCAAATCTTTTATATGTATTTATTCTTTGAAAGAAAGTAGGTACTATTATCCCATTTTACAGATAAAGAAATGGAGCCTCAGAGCAGCCAAGTATTTGTGCAAAGTCATGAAGCTAGTAGCAGAACCAGGAGTAAACCCGCATTTATGTTTAGCAGATTTTTGACAGAAGTGTGAAGTTAATTCAATGGGTAAAAGATGATCTTTTCAATCAATAGTAATGAAATAACTGGATATCTAAATAAAAAAGCGATCTTGACCTCTACTTCACATCATACACAAAAAGTACCTTGAAATAAATCAAAGAGTTAAAAGTAAAAGCTAAAACTACAAACTTCTAGAAGAAATCATAGGAGAAAATATTCATGACCTCGAGATAGCCAAAGATTTCATGGACAGAACACAAAAGCATATACCATAAGAGAAAAAAACTGATAAATTAGACTTTGTAAAAAAAAAAACAAAAACCAAACTTCGGAACTTCAAAAGACGCTTTTAAGAAACTGAAACAACAAACCACAATCTGTAATATTTGTAATGCAAATACTAGATGAAGGGCTTTTAACTAGAATGTATAAAGAACTCTGAAAATTCAAGAAAAAGAAAGTAACTCAATAAAAAAATCAATGGACTGAAGCTTTGAACAGACCCTTCAAAAAAGATGCCAACAAACATATGAAAAGATGTCCAACATGATTAGTTATCAGAGAAATACAAATTAAAACCACTGTGAGAGACCATTTTACTCTGAGAATGACTAAACTCGAACTACTGACGATACCAAATATCAGTGAGGAGGTGAAGCAACGGGAACTTTCAGATATTCCACTTTAGGAAATGGTTTGGCAGTTTCTTATTAACTTAAACATACACTTATTCTATGTCCTTTCACTTGTAGGTATTTGCCCCAGAGAAATGAAGGCAGATGTCCACAAAAAGATTTTTACATGAATGCGCACAGCCGCTTTATTCATAATAATCAAAAACCACTAAACTCAAATGTCTAGACAGATTGTGGGACATGCATACAGTAGCACATTTCTCTGCAGTAAAAAAGAGCTATTAATATGTGCAGCAACACTGATGAATCTCAAAAACTTTAGAATGAGTGAAGGAAGTCAGGAACAAAATACTATATACTCTATGATTCAATCTATATGAAATTCTGGAAAAGGCAAAACTAAGCTGTAGTGACAGTAGGTAGATCAGCAGTGGCTCAGGGTGGGGTGGGGGAAGATGATTGGCTGGAATGGAGAGGTAAGAATTTTTACAGTGATGGAAGTGTTCTAAATCTTGATTGTGGCGGTGGTTGTATGATGGTTGTATGGGTGTACACATATGTCAAAATTTATCGAGCTGCGTGTACTCTTAAAATGGGTGCATATTAGTACATGTAACTCATACCTCCAAAAATGATTTAAAATAGAAAAAGAACCTTGAAGCATGGTGAATTTTTCCACAGGTGCCGTGGCAGAGAGGGCCTCCTTGGGTAGACATACTGTGGAAGACATGGAAGTAGGCAAGGGCTGGAAACCTTCAGGGAACAATTTAGTTTATAAAGTCACTCTCCACTTTGCAAAGACCATTCACGCACTTAGAGTTTGCAATCCGTCCTCAGGTCCCCTGTCAATATGAAGTGCTGGCCTGGCAGGAAGAGAGCTGTCCAAAGGACAACAATGTGGAGAAAGAGGCCTTTTTTTCCCACTCGCTCCCTGGAACCCAGGACAGATAATTTGATTTAGTTCTGAGTTCTCCATAAAAACCTTCATGGCCTCTCTCCTCCTGCCTCACGTCCCTACCTCCCTTCCTTAGGAGTCTGTCTCTCTGGCTCTCACTCAGATGCCAGGGGCCCCTCACCAGGTTGCTGGGCTGCACAGAGACTGTAACAGCCATCCAAGCGCTGCGCCTTCTTCTTCAGCGAGGCCATAGGAAACACTGGATGGAATGAATCTTGCCAGTCACAAGTGGTCAGACATTGTCATAACTACTGTTCTTTTAAAAAGCTGGAAAGTTAGGTTGAGGAGTTTGGGGCTATTATTAGCACCAAACACTGTAAAAGGAAATGCCACTGACAATCTTAGATGTCTGTATTTTTATATGGGATAAATCAAGCTCGTTTCTTAGAATTCCCAGTCATAAGAAATCCTTTATAAAAATACTACCTCACATCATACCCTCAAGCCCAGCTTAACATTGCTGAAATCCTTTGGGATTATTCAAGTCAGGACTGACTGGGACAACTAAGATTGTATATTTAGCCCATTCTTATGGCTGCCCCCTTCTGAATTGCTCAAGTCTGTCCTACCAGAGGAAAATAATCAGTTATTCAAACTACATACAAATATTTATTTGTAGTCACTATGTGGAGGCAGCTTGGCAAAGGGGTTGGTATGCAGGCTCTTAGACTTAGTCAAGGCTGGTCCCTGTGTGGCATCAGGCAAGTTGCTCAACCCTTCTGAGCTTCCCCTACAAAATGGGTTGTTGTGAAACCTTTGAGCTAATGCCTGATGTCTGGCACTTAGTAAATTTTCAGTAAATGTTAATTCATTATTACTACGTGTTTAGTCACGTCTCATCATGGGGACTGCAAAAGTGTGGTTTTGTCTTGGGGAATTCTACACTTTATCTTCATACACAAAGCATGCAGACAGGAAAATAAAACAACAGAAATAATGAGATCTTGTGTTGGTGGAGGTGCTAAAAACCCTGCACTTTAGTCTTTCAGACGCCGCTGGCCCAGAGCTTCGAGCTGTATTGGTGAGCAATTTGTCAGTGTGTGTCAAAAGTCTTTAAAATATGTTTGCTCTTAAGGAAATAATTAAGCTTGTGAACAAAGATTTAGCCTAGATATTACTTAGAGTAGCAAAAATTTGATAACAGTCTAAATATCTAGCAACAGAAGTTCACTGCACATTTAGACATTACAATTGATGAACATTTACACAGAGCAGGTCACAAAACAATATGCACAATACGGGTCCATTTCAAGGGCATCACCTGATGTAGTGTTTTGATGAAGAATTTCTTGTGACCGAGAAGGTTGAATTATTCCCATATAAAAATACAGATATACAGGTATCTGTATACATATATAGAGAAAAGATCTATAGACTTTGGCTTAACACAATGGTTTCACATGTGTGTGGCACTTTTGAGTTGCTTTTTTTTTTTTAAAGATTTTATTTTTTCCTTTTTCTCCCCAAAGCCCCCCAGTACATAGTTGTATATTCTTCGTTGTGGGTTCTTCTAGTTGTGGCATGTGGGACGCTGCCTCAGCGTGGTTTGATGAGCAGTGCCATGTCCGCGCCCAGGATTCAAACCAACGAAACACTGTGCCTCCTGCAGCGGAGTGCGCGAACTTAACCACTAGGCCACGGGGCCAGCCCCTTGAGTTGCTTTTTTGTTTCGCTTATTTGTATTTATATGGAGACCCATTGCTTTCATAAAAGAAAAAAATCCCCCGAAATTAGAAAAATAAGCAGATCCACCAATTTAGAAAACAGAAAGAGAGAACAAATACAGCACAATAGTTAAGTAAGAAGTGACCGATTTTTTATTTGACATTTCTGAGAATTTTGTGCCTTCCCACAAATACACTGATTCACTGGGGCAGGCTTTTCTCCTTTCTACTCTCAGTTTTCCTTCTGTAAAATGCATGAGTTGGGCTAGGTCAGGGGTGGCAAATGACATTTACCTTGAGTGTCAACTTCATATTGTTGCTAGGAACTGCCAGGACCACCTCTGTGATGAGAAGGCATGTCTGAAAGAAGGCAAGAGCTCTGTGACTAACAATATCTGCCATGGACAAAAGAATGAGGAATAACAGAGGAGAACCACGCAGTTCATACATGGAGACTAGAAAACTTTAAGATCTCTTAGAATTCTATGAGTCTGGGGTTCTGAAAGCAAAAATATTAATCTGAATATGTAAAGTCATAGGGGTTGGGGCTACCTCACTTCATGTATTCATTTTCTTTAGGTTGTACCAGATCACTAATTTTCCATCTTATTTCACAGAATTCAACTTGGGATTTACTGAAGGAGAAAATAGTCATGGCAGTTGTGTCTCCATTGTATTTCACCCATCACCTTCCATCCCAAGAACAAGGAATAAATCTGCAGTTGTTATTTCAACTTCTTCAATCTGAAACAATTTGAAAATCACAGCTGTTAGAGGCATAAACCTGATCCCAGCTTTGTCCTTGGTCCATGTCTCACATTTCGTGGAATTCTCTAAAAGCCACACTTCTGGGGGTTGAGTTAGAGAAAGCCACTTCTCCTAATCATCACGCTCCCAGGAAGCAGAAATGCTGCGTGCTCATTCCCAAGGGGACTTCCCAGGGTGAAGTACAGCCTGTTCGTGTCTTGAGTCAATGGAACCAAGCCCCTAAGAGGGGTGCTGACATTCCTAAAGTCATACAGTAAGTTCAACTACTATCCAGCTTCAACCACTGCCAAGCAGACATGGATACTTTGGCAAGTACCAGCATCTGGCTCCAAACAGCTTGGCTATTTGGAGGAAGGGGCAGTCTGGGAGGCTTTACTGCATCTCAAGTTAACTAAGCTAATCTCCCCAAGCTTCCACAGAGGACAGCAGGCTGTATTCAGGGATCTCAGCAACAGCTGTGCCTTCCAAACCAAGACGCTGTTCGGAAAGATGAGCCAATTGTGGGCTGTGTGTTTCAGCAGGATTTGGTGGGCCTTTCCTAGTCAAATGGCCCTTTGTGTGCTTCTAAAAGGCAGGGCATTAACCTCACACGAGGCTAAAGCATGATGGATGACTTGGAGTTCTCAATTTACATTTGGCTGGTGGTCAGAACTGAACTGTCAAAATGCCTGGATATCTGATGGACAGTGCCCAGCTTGTTCAGACTTGTTTCTGATGGAGTGGGTTGATCTTGGGGTTTTTGCTCCATCCAGGTTTGAAAAGAGAAACAAGGCTGGACTGTTACAAAGCCTGACTCCAGAATTCCTCTTGGGGCAGCAGAATTCAGTGTCCTGAATTGGTAGCCTCTATTATTATCTTCATTTATCTTCAGCATATTTTCCTACTTCTGGGTCTACTCCCACATCTACCCATCTGTTGCAAGGTGTGGTCCTGCCCAAGACTGGGGCATCCGGAGCACAGGGCCTGTGCTCAAGTCACTGCTAGCCAGCTTCATAAAGTCATCTTCTTGGTCCTGTTGCCTTCTCAGTAAGATACTTTGTAAGTGTGAAGTGCTTCTGGATTCTATCTGTGCTCTGGACTGTCTTCTCAGGTTAAGGGGAATCAGAAGTTGACCTGCTGTCATCCTGACTGTCACTGGCTTGTGCCATTATATGAGAGAGTTCAACACTCCCAAGCTGGAGCTAAGGGGTGTCTCACCCCATCCCTTCTCCCTCAAACCAGAGTGGAGAAGGGGCTGCTTCACCTTCTGGTGAAGAACTGAGCTTTGAGAGATTACAGAATGCTGCAGAAGTCTTGGTTCCCAACAAATGCTGTGGAGGAGACTCAGGGTGGCCTGCTGCACTCACCCCTTGACTAAGCCCAATGGGAAAACAAGTTATCATATGGGAGGAGCTAAGCTAAGTACCTGTGGTGTCACAAGAGGTTATGAGCCAAGAATCTAGGCATTATAAACCTAACAAAGGATCCAAGGGAACGAGCCCATATGGGTTCCTCTGGCCTGGCAGACCCTTCACTCCATCTGGGTGTTAAACCTGAGACGTTGTAGGCAGCCTCCCAAAGAAGGGAGGCCTGGGGTGGGGTGGAGTGTGGCTGCATCTGCCATCATGGATCCCCAATTCTATGTGCAGCCTTTGCACTGCTTGTGGGCTTAGACAATAGTAAATCAAAGTGAGAGCAACCCCACTAGAGTGAGATATCCTCTCACTTATCCTCAGACCCAACCAGCCTTTGTGCTCTGGCCTAACTCAGAGTAACCAAGAGAACCTCTTAGAAAGTTTAACTCATTGGAATCTTTTAAAAGATTCATGTCTTTTGAGCTCTGGCAGTGAATTTACTTGCAGAAATCTATCCTAAAGAAAAAAACTTGTCTTGGCTGTAAGGATGTCAGTGTTGGTAGTCACAATACGTGTCATAAACAATTCAAATCCCAATAGTAAGAGATTGGTTAAAGAAATTATAGTGTATCTATATAAGTAAACCATTAAAAGTTGAATTCTAGATTAATACTTCCTCGTGGAAGTACAACCCACCACCTAGGAAGTGTTCTGATCAAACCTGTAGATTTAACTAGCAATTTATAGGAAATTTAGAGGCCAGAGGAACACGTTAAATGACACCAAGGGAGTGTGGTCAGGAAAATCACAATCAGAATATAAGTATTCCACAAAACAGACCTAGGTTCACCTTTAGCAACAAAAAAATACAAGAAAAAAAAAAGACCTCGTAGGAACACATAGAGAAAAAGAGACTTAGGATACATCTGAACCAAATGCAATGAGCAGAACTTGCTTGAATCCTGATTCAAACATACAATTGTAAACAAAAAGGTCATCTATGAGACAATCGGGAAAGTTGAACGTTGGATATTTGATGATATTAATGAATGGTTGCAATTTTTGGTTATTTTTTAAAAGAGTCCTAATCTTTCAGAGATATATACTGAAATATTTATGGATAAAATGATATAATATTTGCAATTTTATTTAAAAAATCCATTGAGTGGTGGAGTAGGGCATATAGAATTGGTAATTCTTGAATGTAGGTGATAGGTACAGAAAGTTTATTAGAGTATTCCTGCTACTTTTATATGGTTGGAAGTTTTTCATAATAAAAATTTTTTTAAATTATGTTGTAGAGGAAAATCTAGTGTCATGGAAAAGTGTTTACGACATATTACATAAAAAGAAAGAGAGAGAGTCTACAAGGGAGTCATAGCTTAAGTCCCCCTGTGACCCCATTTTTGTAACTGTCTGGGTAGATATGTGAAAAAGCCTGTAAAATATGAATCAAAATGACTGATGAACTATGATTAATTCTGAATGACTGAATTACAGTGACATACTTTTTTATGGTGTTCACTTCTATGAATTTTTTACAATAATCATTGTTACTCTTATAAGCAGAAAACAACAAAAAGTCTATTTACAATCAGAAAAAATATATGCATAACTATATTTGCATAGAAAAAGTTACAGAAGGATAGTGCTTCTGGGTGACAGGATTTGGGGCATTTCTTTGTTTTCCTATTGCAAAGAGTACAATTTGTCGCAAAAAGAAATTTAGAAGAGAGAAAACAGCTTTAAGTCATTTTAAGAAAGTGTTTGAATACTTCATAACTACCGATTTGTACATTCCATCTCTGTGCAAAATCAAGCTCTGCTCTGGCAGACCTGAGTTCTGCTTTTCCAACAAGGAGGAGCTGCTGATGTGGGACAAGTCAATTGCTCCTTTCTAGGTCTCAGTTTCTTCACCTTTCACCTAAGTTTTTTGTGAAGTTCAAAGGAGAAAGCAAAGTGTTCTGAAAGACTTTATCAAATGTGAGGAGTGGTAGTAGCTCGTCTTCTGCTGACCATTGTACCATCACATCTTAAGGAGAGAAAGAGAAGCTAAACCCTGGGGCAGGTGGACACTTGAGTGCAAACTTATTTCCCTCCCAACCATTTTCTCAAGGTTGGCCTTGTCCTAGCAACTTGGAGGATTTAAAATGGGTGTCCCAGAGACATTATAAAGTAGAGTGGGGAGGGGATGATGTGTGCTGTTGCTAAAAACATAAGAGGGAAACACGAGGACATAACTACTGCTCATAACATGCACCCAACACTGTGTATAATGGTTAATCCTCCTCAACAATTCAATAGGTTATGTACGATTATTATTATTATTGTTCAGAAAAGAGAACTGAGGCTCAGAGAGATGAAGTTACTTGTCCAATGTCACACAACTCCAAAGTGATGGAGCCAGGACTATTTCCCAGTTATTCTTGACCCTAAAATTGATTGAAATTTCTAAACATTATTCTATACAGCATCACTAGAGGTGAAAAACGTGCAGTGTAAAGAGTATTCACTGGGTTTCAAGATGTTGGCTGGCTCCTTGCACCACATGAAGGGGTCTTTTCATATGTCCCTGTGTTTGTCCAGCATAATTTGTAAGAAATGAAAACACACTTCCACAGCAAAAAATGCTTCCACTAGCTAACTGGCTCAAGGACCAGCGTAGATGTGAAGTTGAGCTCTGTGGTGAATGGAATCAGAGACTCAACGTCTGGTCTCTCTGTCTTCCTGTCTCTGCTTCTGTGTTGGCATCATTTGCTCCTACGAAAGATGAGCTTTGCCCAAAAGAGAGGGAACATGGCCATGGGCAGCTCCAATGTCACATTCTTAGAGAATCATTTTCTATAAGGAAAGCAAAGTTGCACCACCATGTGTACTTAGAAAAATCCTTGTGAAGGTTCTGATCAGCCTGAAGAATAGTGCACCCAACCCTGGAAACTTCACTGTGTACAGAGCCACTGTGTACAGAGCCCCAGAACTAATGGCTGCAAAGGATCCCCAAAAGGAACAGGTGGGGAGTGGTGGTCACAATAGAGGGAAAATGTAGGGGGCCCCCCATTATGCTCTGGAAGTAGTGACAAAATTAGGAATAAGTTGATGGTCCCTTTAACCTTGCAGATTCCTTTTATGTTTTCTTCCATCCTGAGCTAGCTCAGCCTTCTATATCTGATGCAAGAAAATCTATCAATCTGAGAGTTCCAGTTGAGGTGGATTTTACCCCAGAATTGTTTGTCAGCAAGGGCAATGTGGTGAAGCAGAAAAAGTGCTGAGTTTGGAGGCAGAGAGACTTGAGTTCAACTGTCAACTCTTCTGCTCACTTTCTGGTGGCCTTGGATAAGTAACTTCTTTAGGTCTCCAGTTTTGTCATTGGTTAAGTAGAGATGATAACCCCTATTTACAAGGTTTTTATGAGGATTGAGTTGAATAATCACTTAAAATACCAGATACAGGGGCACATAGTAGGAGCTCAACAAAGTGTAGCTTCTATCTATTAATAAATCCAACAAATATTTATTGAGCATGTAATACACTGCAGGCACAGTGCTAGGTGTTAGGGTCCATACACCAAGCAAGAAAGACAATGTTCCTATTCTCTTGGAGCTTCTAGCAGCGGGGATTGGTGGGGAGAAAATAAATAAGGAAACAAACAAGATGATTACAGACCGTGATGAGCGCTTTGGAAAAGTGAAATTATTTCTATGCTTATATTTATTATTAGTATAAAAACTCTCCTGTTCAATCTCTCTCCACCCCTTCATCTGTGTGTTGGGAGCCACTCTCAATGAGAGTTCAGTAATTACATTATGCTTGAGCTTGGAAATGCATCGAGCTGTTGGCTGTTATGGTGATAGAAGAAGAAAGAGAGAGGAAAGGAAAATGGAATGTTGGTGGGAGGAAAATTCTGACACTGTCCTTTGGGACATCCAATGCCATTTTGTGAATCATTGCCTGATGGGCTTCAGACTCAACTGCGGAGCCTTTAAAAGATCTAGACTCCCAGTTCCCATCCTTGAATATTCAAATTCTGGAGGCCTAGGCTGGTTTTTTTTTAAGTTCCCTAGTAATTCTTATGGGCAATCAGACATGGGAAGCACTGCTTGTCAGCCAGCCTGTAAATTCCATTACTCACTGAGGCTGAGAATACAGGGCTGAGTCTCTTATTCGGCTGGCACTATATGTTTATTTTTCCAGTTTCTAGGATATTTGCCCCAGTTGGCCCTCAAAAAGTTTAGAATCTAGTGGGAGACATAAATGAAGGTACTGTGGGAATATAAAGCAGGAAAACTAACTTAGTCTTTGAAGGTTAGAGAAAACTTTCTGTAAGGGAAGAATTCTGGATGAGTTAGAATTCAGTTCAGCTGCATGTGACAGAAAACACAAAATTATAGTGAATTAAACTAGATAGAAATTTGTCTGTCATATGAGATTCTTGAGGAAAGTAATCTCATGCTGGTATGGTGCTTTAGACTCCTCTCTTGTTTTTTTTTTTGCCATCCTCAGCATGAGGCCTATGTGGTCCAAGATGGTTGCTCAGATTCCAGTCATCATTTCTATATTCCTGCCAGTAGCAAGGACAAGGGGCATAACTTCTCCTTTTAAGGGTACATACTTTCTGGAAGCTGCACATGAAGCTTCCTTTGACATTCTACAATCTAGAACTTAAGTATTTGGCCACACCTTGCTTCAAGAGATGAAGTGTAGCTGAAAATCTACAGTCCTATTACCAGAAAAGAAAAGGAAAACAGCCATTGGAAGACTACTGGCAGATCTCTAAGCTGAGAGATGAAGAATAAGTAGCAATCAGGCAGGGGAAGTTACAAAGCAAAGACTGTCGAGAATGGGGACTGGTGTGTCCCCTTCAGCAGGAAGGGACACAATGCAGCACTTTTCCTTCTAAATGCTCTGCTCATTGTCCTTCATATTGTGTCCCAAAGTCCACCTAGAAGGAGTCTGCCTGCCCTAGCTATTCAGCGCTCAGATCTAAAATGACCTCTAAAATGACATCAAAACCCATCATGTTGCTGAAATCACGGCTGCTCAGAGATACTCCCTTCCTTCTAGTCTGTAAGAGAGCTCACTCTGAAATCTTGTCACTGAAATTTACTAAGACAAATTACTGACAGCAATCTGGAAGAAACTAGGATCCTAACACTTTCATATGATTAATTATGGCACATTTGTCTGAAGCAATATTATGCAAACATGAAAGATGGTCAGTTGTGAAGCTGTAGACTATGAAAAACAGCTCATTTAAAAATACTGAAGATATGCACAATTGTGTATATACAAAATTGTGCAAGTGTTATGTTTATAATCATGTGGAAAAAAATGTATATGGACAAATACTAGAAAGCCCACAAAATAAAAACAATTATTGGATGGATTAAAGGTTTTTCTTCTCTGAAAACCAGTGTATTATACTGTTTTCATAACATAAAATTTGTAATAAGTCTCACAAACTTTACTTACTGTCAAAGGTAGGTGTGCCTAAGAATCACCTGAGAAGCTTATTAAAAATGGAGATTTTCAGACTCTAGCCAAAGAGGGTGTGATTCTATGATTCTATAGGCTTGGGGAATGGTGGCATTTGTAGCAAGCACCCCAGGTCATTTTGTTGGAAGTAGTGCAGTGACCACATTTGAAAAACACCACTGTCACTAGTGTTTCGGAGACACCTAAAAAAGCATAGAATGTGGAAATTATTTGTGTCAAAGCAGCCTAGCTTTGTGTTGGGCTAAAGACTATGGCCAATATCCCTCTACCATTGTTAGGGAAAACAGTACGAAAGTTTAAAACAAAGACTCTATATTAACAAGAATGCTTTCTCTCCTTGGCTTGTAAAGTGAAATATCACTAAAAGGTACAGCTTTGATCATTTTTCTTTTAGTCTTCCAAGTAAACTTGAAACACTCCAGGTATTGACAGTTAATGTATGTCCAGTTCTCTTACAGTCCCCGCATGTCTGTAACTTAACCCAAGCCCTTCTAATAGGACTGACACAAGTTCAGCGATAATCTGCCTTTGTGAGTGAAGAATGACGATTTCAAACTCTACATCTGGATGACAAAGTCTGCATAAGCCAGCCCTCTGGATGATTCTATACTAGTTTTATTTGCTAGGGTGACCAGTTTGTCTTGGTTTGCCCAGGAATTTTCTGATTTTAGCACTGAGAGTCCCATGTCCTGAGACTCCTTGCCCCTCAGTACTGGGCAAATCAGGACAGTTGGTCACACTACACCTTTCCTTTGCCTATGACCCATGTAATTATGTATAGCTTAAAAGAAACAACATTCTCCAGGAAGGGTTCTCAGCCTCCATAGACAGTGTCCCAGAGAACACAGGCAAAAACTTAGCTTTCTGAAGATCTTCCTTTGAAAAGATCACATGTAAGATGCTGTTCATTATTTTTAGAAATAAAACATTTCCCTGAAGTGGTTTCAGAGCCAGAGATATAAAGATGTAGCAAACAGCCCTCTCCCAATTTCCCTTTTTTCCTATAATCATCCATTACCTAGTGAAAAGTTTACTAAGATTTGCGTGTGTTTTAACATCCAAAAGGACACATGTAAGGTTGGTTCAGGTAGTTAGAATGCAGAACATAGAGATAAAGGGTAAATATGTCTAGAGGATATGGAATTTTTCATCAAGCAGAATTAGATAGAAAGTAACTCCTTCTACACCTGTTTTTAGAGAAGCGGTTTTATTGTGAAGCCTTTGGGATTTCTCTAAAATCCTAAAATGTTAAGATGATTCAGAAGACTAAAAAAGGATATGCCTCAGCAGAGTCTGTTCCAAAACATAGGACAGAAATTTCTCAGAATTACCCTGCCCACAGCAAAATTATATGGCTTTAAAATATTGCAAGTAGTTCATAGGATCCCCAGAATTTAATTTCAAAATCAGTTTCAAACTACAACTTTCCAAAGTAGCTTACAATTTTGGTTTAGGAATAATCTTACTGACAGCTGGCTTACAGTTAGAAAAGTATACTTCTATGGGAATTTAGCACATTTGCCCACTTGAACTCTTGGGTGGAATATCAACTTTCATTAAAAGGCCAGTTTTGTAAAGAATGGCAATTCACAAGGACTATAAGTTCCAGTTCTTCAATCTTTTAAGACCATCAGGTATTTAACACAGAAAACAGTTTATTTAGCCACTGCCCTCTTTCAGTAAAGGCTTTAAGGTGATCAATGTAGAAAACCGTATGTGAAGTCAACAATTGAAAACCAAAGCCACCAGCTATGATTGTATTAGCATTTTCCAAAGTGGGTTCTGTGAGATGTTAGTGGACATCATGTTAAAACAAAATGGAGGGGGCCAGTCTCAAACTAAATATGTTTGGGGAGCACTGCAATAAGCAGAGTTCCACATCTTTCTTCACTGCAAGACTTTTGAGAACCTTTACAATGATAATGGGCACTAACAGTGTCCAAGTTCGGGGCATAGCATGTGTTTCCCAAACTTATTTGACCAAATATTGTCAGAATATCTAGAAGGCTTGGGTTCCAACTAACATACTTAGAGAAATACTGCTCTTGCCTTTCTAAATTTGATAACTTAGCTATTTGAAAGTTGGAACAAAATCTATTTTTGGTTTATTTGCAATGAAAACAGTTTTTATTTACAAATAGCCAAAGCAGCTTTGTCCGAAACACAGAACAGTTTGACATTCTAAAGACATTAACATTTCAACATACTTTTAAAGGGGGCTATTGTTATTACAAATATCATTACTTCCAATTTATAATAAGAACAAACAGGGCAGTGAGACTATTAGAAAGTGATTATGGCTTCAAGCTTAGAGAATTTCACTTTGATGACTTGGAGAGGCAGATGAATCAGTGCCAATGGGGCAGGGTTTTGTTTAGTCTGTGGATCTCTAGTCGAAGCCAACAGTGGTTTGAAGAGCTATAAATGAGCACGCTTGTCTGCAATTGGGTCCTTTTCTACATAAGAGCTACCCATATATCCCAGCCCAAATTATACTGTATCTGTAAAGCAATTTAAACTTCTGACTTCTGATCCCAGCACTGAGGAAGAAGATTAAAGGAGATGCCCACTCTCAAAAGCCATTGAAAAGATGATTTGGGAAGGAATTGGTGGTGCAAGGCTAGACTGAAGATAGTTAGGAAACACTGACCTTTGGTCTATATCGTTCCACTTTCTTACACAGGGATCCCCCAACCAAATTGTCTAAAAGAATAAGGGCTGTGATCAAAACCCAGTTTAGCCACTAAAGTGTTATTAAATTGAGACAGAGTAAAATGGGTCAAATTGTCGCATACTTTTTTCCTTCATGGTGTAAACATTAAATGTGAAGACAATCAATGTTGCTTTAATTCCAATGTGAAGTTACGTGCTTGCTCTCCACCAAGAGATTCAAGTGTTGCTCTATAACTACATTGAAATGACACTGCACAGAGTAATATGGAATATGAAATATGAAAATAAAATTTTTATTGGGAAGAGGAAATGTTATGTACATTTAAGTATAGGATTGATGAAATTACATTAACAACTTTTGCTTAAGGAATAAATGTAGATTTAGTAAAGGAAGAAGTTGGAAGCTTAGAACAGGTTTTCATACACAATTTCCAAGCAGTTTTAAGTAACAAAATCTCAATTTGCATAAATTATACAGATCATGAAAGGAAAAGTGTATTGGTTTGTGGCTATTTCCCGTCATCAATTCACTTCATGCCTTGCAGATCTCTTTTATCCTGATCTTAACTCTGCTGGTCCTGATCCTGCTGTAAAAAGTTCTCTCCATCAATAAGTGGGCACTTACCAAGAGGTCATTTCACAAACAGGATTTTTTTGCTCATTGTGAATTAAGTAAATTCCACATGCTTTTATACGAACTCCATGGTTTTAAAGACAGCTGCTTGAAGCAGATCTGGAAGAGCTCTTCCATTTTGGAAAGTGCCTATGTGACATGTACACATGTGTAAAGAGTGTGGAAATTGCATTGGAATATGTGCACAACATCTTTGTTGACAGTTTTAAGTCTCATGTAAGCTAATATGATCTGTGCAGTTCTGCAGACTATTAGATAAAAATAAATACCTGCATGTGGTATGAAAACCATTCTCATTTTAACAATATTCGTTTTGCTTATTTCTATGCCCCAAACAGAAAACATCCAACAAGAACAGTTTTCTCTATGTTTATTTAATTAAAGCAAAAGTAGAACAAAGCATACCAAACGGAAAAAGATATCCAAAAAAGATGATGAAAATGTTTAGGAACAGAAATGACTAATTTAGCTGAAGGAATTACCCAGGTGCCATTAAAACACATATGCAACTTATAATTGTTATTAGTGTGAATTAAATTTAGTCACTGAGTCCAAATTCACTAATAAAAGTTATCAAAATATTTTCAAAATGTTACAACTGATAACATCTATAAGTATTACATAAAAAACACAAAAAATCATGTAAGAAAAATAAATAAATGTATCTTGAGATAAAATACAAGTGAGGATTCTGTATTTTGCACGTTCCAAGGTAAAGTAATGATAATATATGTTGATGCAAATTTCAGCCATAAAAATAAACTACTTCATATCTTAAATATTCCTATGATGAAACATCAGGACTCCAGTTTCACTAATCAAAAGTTTATGAAGGCATAAATTGCAATTGCTTTGACTCCTCAAATCATGGCTGAAAACTCTCAGCAAAGCATTCTAGGCTTTTTTTTCTCACACCAACTGACCCAGAATATATTTTAAGAAATGTTTATTTTCTGTGCATATTTGTTTTAAAATTATAAATTCCTGAGCACTTTTTCTTCTTCCTCCTCATCACTGTCAGTGACGTGGACTTGCTGGATGCTGGAGGGAGTTGATGTTGGGGCTGTGAAGACGTTTTCCAAGGCTCCAATGTCCAGCTGAGGTACGGGATTTAAGTACTCCTCCCCACCGTGGCTATGACTGTTATAGTAAGAGGTCCCATCCACGCTCTCACAACTCCGAGAATCTTCACTGTGCGTGCGTTCATCCGGGTAGTCTCTAAAAGGATAGTCTCTATTTAAAGCTGAAAACATAGCCTCGTGTTTTTGGTACCTGTCTTCATAATAACCAAGGCATTCTGGCATTGAACTTGGAAAATTTCCATAGCCAAAAGGAGGCCGACTATAAGGGCACGTGCTGCAGCAGAAAAACAAAAAAGGAATTAGATCATACCTTGTCCACATGTTGCCTTGCACACAGACTAACAGAGCAAGTTTAACTGCATCCTCTTTGGGGCCTGGAAAGTTCCCAAGATAACTTTCTGCAAACACTTCATGTATTCATCTGCTCTTCTCCTACTACGTAGTCCTGACATAAAATAAGTGGCAGAGTAAGCTTGTGACTGGAATACTCACCAGCACTATTATTCCATTAGCACAGTCCATTCCAGCACATTACTCCACCCCAGCCTTAGGCTTCTTACCTTTTGATAGCCTTGATAAAGAAAAATTGCTTATCTGGGCCTTTCTCTCACTATGCCTTATACCATGTAAGGTTTTAGAAACGCAGGCATATGTTGTTCTAAGCTAACAATGGACACAGTAAGCAGTACAGCAATTGTTCTTACTAGTATTTGAAATAAAGCTTATGAGGAGGAAACTGGGTTGAGATCAAGAGCTCCTGGCGGGGGCACTGGAACAGAAAATAACCACCTAACTTTTTAATTGACACTAATAACAAAGTAAATTAAAAACACACTAACTACTAGAAAGATTTAGAACTGATACTAAACTGTGGTTTTTAAAAGATCTTTTCCAAAAAACTTTTGGAGGGCAGGATTGTGAAAAACTGAAAAGATTATTTTGCTGTTTTAAAAACTGATGATTTTTTTAAGGGAAGTCTAAAAATCCTGGCTTTCAAACCCACTTGTCAATTTTTTTTAAATATTATTCTCTCTTTGAAAGGCACAGAACAGGAATCATAGGAACAGGTATATAGAAAAAGTCCAACCAAGAGTTCCCTGGGCTCACAGACTCCATCTAGTGACAGATAACATAAAGATAATGACCGCACTCATTAGCAAAACCCATTGCAAGTCGGGTATTCTATTTCATGCTCCCACATTTTTTTAAAAAAAGGTCAATTTCACTTCCTTCTCTTTAAAAACATAAGTATGATCGACACGGTAGACCATACTCTCCCAAACTCTTTGAAAATATGGGGTGTATCTTTGTGGTTTAATGCCCCAGCCCCAAATCTCCAAGTGCTAGGGACCTTGCCAATGTTAAATATCAAATATGAGGCAAGGTTTCTAAAATGTTTCAGGTTTCCATTCCTATTGTCACATCCTCTTCCAGGCATTTTTAATTTAATACATATGTCCTGAATACATTGTACCTCCAGCTACGACTTTGCTCCTGTAGGTCCTTCACCTTCAGGGCGCTCCATCCATTAAATTCCACAGATGCTTTAAAGAGGTGCTCAAATCTACCTCCTCCACAAAGCCCTCCCTTCAGCTACAAACAACTCACCCAATAACTGTTTTTTTCAGGACTCAATGTAGGCAAGACACTCTGCAAGGCTTGGTGGAGAATTAAAAAAAAAAAAAAGATCTAAAATCTAGGTATATCTTAGACATGTGCTAAAGGCTACAAAGCAAACACTACACAGCTACTATATTGGTGTGGTAAAGGCAAGTTAGTGTCATATCCAGAGAACAAAAAGCTCAGTTAAGACAATGGTCACCCTAGAAGGTTACATGGATGAAAATGAATAACTACAAAAGCATTATGGTGTAGTGAGAAAAGCATCAATTAAAATTATTAGAATAATAATATTAGCTAACATATAATAAGCATTTACTATGTTTTCCAGGTGTTGGTGAAGGAGTTTATATGTTATCTCAATTATTCCTTAGAACAACCCTATGAGATAGATACTATAATATCTCCACTTTACAGAAAAGCAAACAAAGACTTAAAGAGACTAAATAACTTGCTCAAAGTCACAGGATTAGTAAGTAGTAGAACAGAATCAGGCAATCTGACTCTAGAACTTGTTCTCCTAACTACCATGCCATGCTACCTGGGCACTAGTTCTAGCTGTGCCACTTACAAACTTGCTAACCCTAAGTGAATCTTAATTTATCTCAGCCTTAGGTCCTTCTTACATAAAATAGGGATAATATTGCCTGTTCTGCCGACTTAAAAGGTCTGTCATGAGGAAGCTGGAAAAGGATGTATACAAGTGCTTTGGAAACTAGAAACGTTTTCAATGTATGATTAGTCCTACAAGAAGTTACATTGAATAATGTATTCATAAATACACACATACATGCACATTTTGCTTTTATTTTTAAAAAGAAAGAATACAAAGATAGAAAAAAATCTAATTAAAATGGTTATATATAGGAGGAGAGAAGGCAGAGAGGAGGAGAGAAAAGAAGCTAGACTTCTCAGAATGTACTTTGTATTATGGTTTTGACTTTGAAACCATGTAAATATTTTACATAACTTTAAAACAAATTTGATTTCTTAAAAAGTAATCCCTAAAAATTGAAAGCAAATGAAAATAAATGAACCCAAGTTTATATCAAGTTGTAGCTGCCTTAACTAGACAGAGAAAAATTACTACAAGATCATTTAAATCCTTCCTGATAAGATATACCCGAAAGAGAAAGAGAATCACAAACAAGTCTTAAACTGCATTCAGTAATTTTATTGTTTGTGATATTGCTGCACTGAAACTATTGATATCATTGTTTTGAAACTATACTCTCTCTCTTCATATTTATATACATGTATGTATATCAGAAACAAAACATGTTTAGTAGGATTAAGCAAATAAGTAATTATGTTATTATCATCAGGAACCAAGATTTTTAGGAGGAAAAGATACTAGCACATAAAATCAAAGATCTCCATTTGAAACTCTATAATATCACAATTTATTTTGGAAATACTAACAGAAACACAAACTATTTTTCTCATTCAAAAAAATACATATTATCGCATATTTTCCACTGGAAAGGTCTAGATAACTCCATTAACTCAGTAGCAGTAAGCACTCCTATTGTCCAAATTGTGATTTCTAAACACCACCTTTAGTAAAAGGAACTTGGACTTTTGGGTAAAACGGCTGATTCCAGCTTGGCATAGATAATGAACAAGACGAGCCTGGGACATATTGTGCCAGAAAGCAAAAAAACCATCAAAGATTAAGGACATAGGAGCCAACTTGTAGCAAATTGGACAAAAAAGGGAAAATTTGAGCATCAAGTGATATAATAAACAATGACTACAATGTATCAAAACATACCAAATATGTAAAAATCCACTTCTTCATAATGATATTCCCAAAACAAAACAAGACTCACTGATATGGGCAAAGACTCAAAAGTCTACCCTGCCCTTCCCGTATTTTAGAGTAACCAAATAGTTGATGAGGGAAAGTTTTCCTTCGTGAAAGAATTCCAGCTAATGAATGAAAGCACATCAAATCAGAAAATTACCACTTTGCAATCTCGTGGATCTAGGCAACAATAACTATAGCTACTAAAATCATTACGCTGGTATTTCTCAACCTTAGCTGACCTTTAGAATCACATGGGGAAACTTTTAAAGAATACTGCTGCCCAGGTCCTAACCCCCCTACAGATTCTGATTTATTTGGTCTGAGCTCTTCAAGTGATGCTACTGTACCACAAAGAATTGAGGAGAAACACTGCTTTAGATGAAAGGTTGATGGGGAAACTTATAATCAGACTGATAATACCTGAACCTCCAGACCATTCTTAACATCACTAATAGAGAAAAACAGACTTACGTACCTCTTGATGTGATACAATACAAAGTACACAACACCACCTGTCAGGTATCATTGCCAAAAAAAGAAAGAAAATAAAGAAGAAAAAACAAATTGAACCTGACTCTAATCAAGTTGCAAGATCTAACTACCATTTTACAGGAAAGTTGGGTGATAGGGAACCATGTTAAACAATACCCAAGAATGTAATACGCCAAATCCAGGATGTGGATAATTTCTTGTTCCTTCAATAAATACATAGCATTAAAAAAATAAGAGTCTAGAACACTATTGTAGCATAAAAGAGGCTTACAGACATAACCACATCCAATGTGTCCTTGGATCCTGTTTTACACAAACCAATTGTGCAAAGACAGTTTTGAGGCAATGGAGGAAAATTAAACAGACTAATTGTTGAACGACAATAAGAAATTATTAATTTTTCAGGTATGAAAATGGTAGGAGGTTTGTTCTCAAGTCCATAAGTAGTAAGTATATATACTGATATATTTGCAGGTGAAATTACATGACATCTGTGATTCACTTTAAAATAATTAAGACACTTCCCCTCAAAAAGTAGTGAACCAAGAATAGCTAAAATGTTGACAATTATTGAAGCTGGGTGATGGGTACATGGCAATTCATTATACTTTTCCATCTGCTTTGCATATGAAAATATCTATAACAAAATGGTAAATAAGGCAAAAATAAAATACTATTTATGGTTTCTCTCACTTAGTGATATGCATGTAAGGTTCCTCCACGTCTTTTCACGGCTTGATAGCTCATCTCTTTTCAGCTGAATAATATTCCATTGTTTAGATGTACCACAGTTTAACTACTCACCTACTGAAGGACATCTTGATTGCTTCTAAGATTTGGCAATTACGAATAAAGCTACTATAAAGATCCATGTTCAAGTTTTTGCGTGGACACAAGTTTTCAATTCACTCTGGTGAACACCAAGGAGTGTGATTGCTGGATCATATGATGAGTATTTTTAGTTTTGTAAGAAACCACCAAACTGTCTTCCAAAGTGGTTGTACCATTGTGCATTCCTGCCAGCAACTAATTCAAGTTTCCTTTGCTCCACGTCACTGTCAGGATTTGGTGGTGTCAGTGTTTTGGATTTTGGCAATTCTGATAGGAATGTAGTAGTATCTCATTGTTGCTTAAATTTGCAATTCCCTAATGATAGCTGAAGTGGAGCATCTTTTCATATGCTCAATTGCCATATGTACATCTTATTTGGTGAGGTGTCTGTTCAGGTCTTTTGTCTATTTTTAATTCGGTTGTTCATTTTCTTATTGTTGAGTTTTAAGAGTTCTTTGTGTATTTTGGATAATGGTCTTTGATCAGATAAATCTTTTGCAAATATTTTCTCCCAATCTGTGGCTTGTCTTCTCATTCTCTCGATACCCCATTGTTTAACACAGTAATTTTGTAGTAAGTTTGAAATCAGGAATTGTGAGCCCTTCAACTTTGTTCTTTGTCAAGATTGTTTTAACTATTCCAGGTCACAATTCCTTACGAATTGTAGGATTAGCTTTTCCATTACTGCAAAAAAAAAAAAAACCACTGGAATTTTGAGAGGGATTGTATTGATTCTGTAAATCAGTTTGGGAGGTATTGACATCTCAACAATATTTTCTTCCACTGAATGAAAACAGATACCTTTCCATTTATTTTGGTCTTCCTAAATTTCTTTCAGCAAACTTTGTAGTTTTCAGTTCACATGTCTTATACCTCCTTGGTTAGATTTACTCTGAGTATTTTATTCTTTTTGATGCTTTTGTAAATGGAATTGTTTTCTCAATTTCCTTCTTGGATTACTCATTGCTAGTATATAGAAATACAAGTGATTTTTGTATATTGATCTTATACCCTGCAACTTTGCTGAATTCATTCATTAGCTCCAACAAAGTTTTGTGTATTCTTTATGATTTCCTATATATAGGATCATGTGCTAATAAAAATAATTTTATTTCTTTTCTATGTTGGATGTCTTTTTTTTTCTTGCCAAATTGCTCTGGGTAGAACTTCTGGTACAATGTTGAACAGCACTGGTGAAAGCAAGCATCCTTGTCTTGTTCCTGATCTTAGGGAGAAAAGTTTTTGGTCCTTCATCGAGTATGATTTTAACTGTGGGTTGTGATAAATGCCCTTTACCACATTGAGGAAGTTCCCTTCTATTCCTTGTTTGCTGAGTAAGCTTTGAAATCAGGAATTGACTTTTATCATGAAAAGGTGTTGGATTTTCTCAAACGCTTTTCTGCATCAATTGAGATGATCAGGTGGTTTTGTTCCTTCATTCTATTAGCAAGGTGTATTACGCTGATTGATTTTCAAATGTTGAACCACCTTTACATTCCTGGGGTAAATTCCACTTGGTCTTGGTGTATAATCCTTCGAATATACTGCTGGATTCAGTGTGCTAGTATTTTGTTAGTATATTTCACATCTATATTCATAAGATATATTGGTCCGTAACACTCTTTCTTGTGATATCTTTGTCTGGTTTTGGTGACAGAGTAATGCTGGCCTTAGAAGTATTCCCTCATATTTTTTGGAAGAGTTTGAGAAGGACTGGTGTTAATTCCTCTTTAAACGTTTTGTAGAATTCACCAGTGAAGCTATCTAGTCCAGGGTTTTCTTTTTGGGGAGGTTTTTGATTGCTGATTCAATCTCTTGATATAGGTCTCTCTTCTTGAGTCAGTTTTGGTAATTCATGTATTTTTCCATTTCACCTAGGTTATCTAACCTTTTGTTGTACAAAGATTCATTGTATTCTCCTATAATCATTTTTATTTTTGTAAGGTCAGCAGTAACATACCCAATTTCATATCTGATTTTAGTAATTTATGTCTTCTCCCTTTTTTCTTAGTCAGTCTAGCTGAAGGTTTATCCATTTTGTTGATTTTTTCAAAAAGTCAACTTTTATTCACTTGGTTTTCTCTATTTCATTAAACTGTCTATTGTTTTTCTATTTTTCTGTCATTTATCTCTACTCTAATCTTTATTATTTCCTTCCTTCTTCTAGCTTTGGGTTTTGTTTGTCCTTCTTTTTCTGGTTTCGTAAGGTCTAAAGTTAGGTTGTTGCTTTGAGATCTTTCTTTTTAAATGTAGGCCATTGCAGCTATAAATTTCTCTATCACACTGCTTTTGCTATAAAATCCCTTAAGTTTTGGTATGCTGTGTTTTCATTTTCATTCATCTCAAAGTATTTCCTAATTTCCCTTGTGAAGTCTTATTTGACCCATTGGTCATTTAAGAGTACACTGTTTAATTTCCATATACTTGTGAATTTTCTAGTTTTCTTTCTATTATTGATTACCAGTTTCATTCCATCATGGTTGGAGAAGAAACTTTGCATAATTTCAGTCTTTTAAAGTTTTTTGAGATTTGTTTTATGATCTAACATATGGTCTATCCTACAGAATATACCATGTACACTTGAGAAAAATCTATATTCTGGTTTTGGGTGAAATATTATATATGTGTATTAGATCTAGTTGATTTACAGTGTTGCACAGTCTATTTTCTTATCGATCTTCATCCATTTTTGGATGGGTATATTCACAGCTAACATTATACTAAGTGGTGAAAAGCGGAAAGCTTTTCCTCTAAGATCCAGAACAAGCCAAGAATACCCACTCTTGCCACTTTTATTCAACATAGTACTTGGAAGTTCTAAGCAGAGCAATTAGGCAAGAAAAAACAATAAAAGATATTCAAGGTGGAAAGGAAAAAGTAAAACTATCTCTAGTTATAGACGGTATGATATTATATATAGAAAACCCTAAAACTCTACCAAAAAATCTATTAGAACTAATCAACAAATTCAGTAAAGTTGCAGGATACAAAATCAATACACAAAAATCAGTTACATTTGTATACACTAACAACAAACTCCCAGAAAAAAAAATTAAGAAAACAATCCCATTTATAATGCATCAAAAGAATAAAATAACTAGGAATAAATTTAACCAAGGAGGTGAAAGACCTATACACTGAAAACTATACGACATTGATTAAAGAAACTGAAGGAAACACAAATAAATGGAAATATATTCTGTGCTCATGGACTGGAAGAAATAACATTGTTAAAATTTCCATATTACTCAAAGAAATCCACAGATTCAATGCAATCCCTATGAATTCCAATGGCATTTTTCACAGAGAAAGAACAAACAATCCTAAAATTTGTATGGAACCACAACAGATCTTGAATAGCCAAAACAATCTTTAAAAAGAAGAACAAAGCTGAAGACATTATGATCCTCGATTTCAAACAATATTACAAAGCCACAGTAATCAAAACAGTATGATATTGGCAAAAAACAGACATATAGATAAATCAACAGAATAGAGAGCCCAGAAATAAACCCACACATAAATAGCTAATTAATTTACAACCAAGGAGTCAAGAATATACAGTGGGGAAAGGATAGCATCTTCAATAAGTGGTATGGAGAAAACTGGCCAACCACAAGCAAAAGAGTGAAACTGGACCCCTATCTTACATCATAACACACAAGTTTACTCAAAATAGATTAAAGACTTAAGCATAAGACCTGAAACCATAAAATCCCTAGAAGAAAATATAGGCAGTATACTCCTCGATATCAGTCTTGGCAATGATATTGTGGATTTGACACCAAAAGCAAAGACAGTAAAAGCAAAAATAAACAAGTGGGATTACATCAAACTGAAAAGCTTCTCCACAGCAAAGGAAAACATCAACATGAAAAGGCAATTTACTGAATGGGAGAAAATACTTGCAAATCACGTATCTGATAAGTGGTTAATATCCAAAATATATAAAGAACTCATATAATTCAATAGCAAAACCCAAACAATCTGATTAAAAAATGGGCCCAATATCTGAATAGACATTTTTACAAAGAAGACATACAGATGGCCAACAAGTATGTGAAAAAGTGCTCAATATCACAAATAATCAGAGAAATGCACATCAAAACCACAATGAGATACCACTTCACCCCTGTTAGAATGGGTATTATGAATAAGACAAGAGATAATAAGTGTTGGTGAGGATGTGGAGAAAAGGGAACCCTCGTGCACTACTGGTAGGAATGTAAATTGGTGCAGCCACTATGGAAAATAGTATAGAGGCTTTCTAAAAAATTAAAAACAGAACTACCACATGATCCAGCAATTCCATTTCTGGCTCTTTATCTAAAGGAAATGAAAACACTAACTTGAAAAAATATTTGCATCCCCACATTCACTGCAGAATTATTTACAATAGCCAAGACAGAGAAGCTACCTGAGGGTCCACTGATGGATGAATAGATAAAGAAAATGTGGTGTATATATATATATATATACACACACAATATAATATAATATATATATACACACAATAGAATATAATTCAGCCATAAAAAAGAAGGAAATCCTGCCATTCACAACAACATGGATGGACCTTGAGGATATTATGCTAAGTGAAATAAGTCAGCGAGAAAGACAAATACCATATGATCTCACTTATATGTGGAATCTGAAAAGAAACAAAACCAAACTCATAGATACAGAGAACAGATTGGTGGTTGCTAGAGATAGGGGATGGGAGATGGGCAAAATGGGTGAAGGTAGTCAAAAGGTACAAACTTGCAGTTATAAAATAAATAAGTGCTGGGGATGCAAGGTATAGGAAAATGACTATAGTTAACACTATATTGTAAAGTTGCTAAGACAGTAAATCTTAAAAAGTTCTCATGACAAGAAAAAAAAATTATGTTGTATATCTGAAACTAATGTAACATTATATGTCAATTATATCTTAATAAAAAAATAAATAAATGGGGCTGGCCTGGTGGCACAACGGTTAAGTTCACATGTTCTACTTCTCGGCGGCCTGGGGTTGGCGGGTTCGGATCCCAGGTGCGGACATGGCACCACTTGGCAAAAGCCATGCTGTGGTAGGCGTCCCACATATAAAGTAGAGGAAGATGGGCATGGATGTCAGCTCAGGGCCAGTCTTCCTCAGCAAAAAGAGGAGGATTGGCAGTAGTTAGCTCAGGGCTAATCTTCCTCAAAAAAAATAATAAATTAATTAAATAAATAAATAAAAATTAAATAAAATAAAGTATTGAAGTCTTCAATTATTATTGTAGAACTGTGTGTTTTTCCCTTCAATTCTGCCAATTCTTGCTTCATATATTTTGGGGCCCAGTTGTTGCATATGTATATGATTGTTAAATCTTCTTACTGTATTGACTCTTTTATTAATATATAATGTCCTTTTTGTCTCTTGTAACAATTTTTGACATAAAGTCTATTTTGTCTAGTATTACTACAGCCACCACACCTCTCTTTTGGCTACTGTTTGCATGGAATATCTTTTTATATTTTTTCATTTTCAAGCTATTTGTGTCTTTGGATCTAAAGAGAGTGTCTTGTAGACAGGATATATTTTAACCATATTTTTAATCCATTCTGGCATCCCTGCCTTTTAATTAGAGAGTTTAATCCATTTATATTTAAAGTAATTAGTGATAAGAACTTACTCTGCCATTTTGCTATTTGTTTTCTATATGTCATATTTTTTTGCTTCTCAGTTCCTCCATGGCTGCCTTCTTTTGTGCTTAATGGATTTTTCTAGTGTACTATTTTGATTCCCTCATTTCCTTCTCATATGTTTTTAAGTTATTTTCTTAAATGGTTACCATGGGGATTACAATTAACATCCTAAATTTATAACAATCTATTATGAATTGATATTAATTTACCTTAATTAGCATAAGAAAACTCTGCTTGTATATGGCACTACTCCCCCTTTATATTGTTATTGTCATAAATTAAATATTTATACATTTTATATCCATTAACATAGATTTATAATAATTGTTTTATGTATCTGCCTTTTAAATCATACAGGGGAAAAAAAAAGAGAAGTTACTAACCAAAAATATAATACTGGCTTTTATATTTACCTAGGTAGTAACATCTACCAGTGTTCTTTATTTCTTCGTTTGAATTCAAGTTACTGTCTAGTGTCTTTTCATTTCAGACTGAAATACTCCCTTTAACATTTCTTGAAGGGTAGGTCTACTAGTGATGAACTTCTTCAGCTTTTGTTTATCAGTGAATGTCTTAATTTCTCCCTCATTTTTTGAAGGATAGTTTTGGCAGTTATAGAATTCTTGGTTGATAGTGTTTTTCTTTCAGCACTGTTATCCCACTGCCTTCTGGCTTCTGTGGTTTCTGATGAGAAATTGGCTGTTAACCTTATTGAGACTCTCCTGTACAAGAGAAGTAACTTCCTTCTTACTGCTTTTAAGACTCTCTCTTTTTCTTTGGCTTTCAGTAGTTTGATTATAATGTATCTCAGTGTGAATGTCTTTAAATTTATTCTACTTAGTGTTCATTGAGCTTCTTGAATTCATATCTCTCTTCAAATTTGGGAACTTTTTGGTCATTATTTCTTTAAATATTCTTTATGCTCCTTCTTCTCTCTCCTTTTCTTCTGGGACTCCCATGATGTTTATCTTGGTACACTTGATGGTGTCCCACAGGTCCCTTAGGCTCTGTTCACTTTTCTTCATTCTTTTTTGTTTCTACCACTCAGACTGGATAATTTCAATTAATCTATCATCATATTCATTGATTCTTCTGCCTGCTCAAGTCTGCTGCTGAATCCCTGTAGTAAATTTTTTATTTCAGTCATTGTAATTTTCAGTTCCAGTATTTTTATTTTGTTCCTTTTTGTAATTTCTATATCTTTATTGATGTTCTCTATTTGGTGGCATACTGTTCTCCTGGTCTCACTTAGTTCTTTGTCCACAGTTTCCTTTAGTTCCTTGAGCATACTCAAGGCAGTTGACTTAAAGTTCTTTGTCTAGTAAGTCCAATGTCTGGGCTTCCGCAGGGACAATTTCTGTTAATTTTTTGTGAATGCCATAACTTATTGTTTCTTTGCACGACTAGCATTTTTTTGTTGTTGAAAATTGGACATTTTGAGTATTAAAATGTAGCATCTCTGGAAATCAGATTCTTCTTCCTCCCCAGGGTATGCTGTTATTGCTTCTTTTGGATTGTACTTGTGTGTTTGGTTAGTGACTTTTCTGAACTATTTTTTGTAAAGACTGTATTCTTTGTTATGTGTGGCTCTTGAAGTCTCTGTTCTATTAGTTTAGTGGTCAGCTAGTGATTTGACAGAGATTTACTTAAATACCTAGAGATAAAACAAAAAATACTCACTCAGTCTTTGCAGATTGATTCTGGGTTAATATACTCCTTCAATGCTTAGCCAGGCCATTTACAATTCTTCCTTAGCCTTGACTTCCTACTTACACAGAGCCTAAAGATCAGTCAGAGGTGAAATCTTACGGTCTTCTCAGGTGTTTGCTGAACAAGCATCTGGTCCTGGAAACGTGTGTGCACTTCTGGATTCCCAGGATACATGGGATATTTTCGAAGCCCTTATTCCTCTATGTATCTCTCTTCCCAATCTCTTCTAGGCTTTTCAATTTGTCTGCTGCTTGCCCCATCTGTTGTCTTTTACCCCAGGAAGCTGTGGGTAGTAAACACCTTTAAATATTTTCCACAACCACCACCTGGGAGGCCACTCCAGCCCTGAAAGAGTTCTGAGGAAAGTGAAACAAAGGGAAGCCCCTGAACCAATTCTTCAGGAAACCACCAGACAGGCCAAAATGCACAACCATAATACTTTGACAGCAAAATCTGTATTGCCTCCTCTAACAGCAACAAATCATACCAGGAACATGGGTCACATCCCCTTGTCCATCACTGAGCTAGAAAATGGCGGGTAGTTGTAGCAAAAATGCCACAATACCTCTCTTACCAAAATTTAGTAGCTGCTTCTTTTATTAAGCACCCCCCTCCAGTTGTTAAACATTTTTAAATTAAATTCTAGAGTTTGAAAAATAAGTTGATTCTGACCATTTTTGCCACCTTAATTTTTCCTTCAGTGGAGGGATAGATTCTTGGAGATCCCTATTCTGCCACTCTCAGTGACATCCTAACTCAACAGTGCTTTGTAGTTTTTAGAGTATAAGTTTGGCACTTCTTTTGTTAAATTTATTCCTAAGGATTTTTATTCTTTTTGATTTTATTGTAAATGAAATTGTTTTCTCAATTTCATTTTCTGTTTATTCATTGCTATTGTATAGAAATGCAATTGTTTTCTATATATTGGTCTTGTATCCTGCAAACTTGTTGAATTCATTTGTAATTTATAATAGCTTTTTTGTGGATTCCGTAGGATTTTCTATATACAAGATTGTGCAATCTACAAGTAGAGAGAGTTTCATTTATTCCTTTACAACTTGGATAACTTTTATTTCTCTTTCATATCTAATTATCTAGGATTAAATCTCCAATAAAATGTTGAATACAAGTGGCAAAAATGGACATCCTTGTCTTGGTTCCTGATCTTAAGTGGATCTACCCAATGTTCAGTCTTTCACCATTACATATGGCATTTGTTGCAGTTTTTTTGTAGATACCCTTTGTCAAGTTGAGGAAGTTTCCTTGTATTCCTACTTTATGGAGTACTTCATGTTCAACATGAAGAAGTGATGAATTTTGTCAAATGCTTTTTTCTGTGTCTATTAAGATGATCATGTGGTTCTGTCTCTTATTCTATTGATATGATGTATTATATTAGTTGATTTTCAGACGTTAAAACTCACATTCTTGGGATAAACCCAACTTGGCTACGGCATATAATTCTTTCAGTTTGCTGCTGGATTCAGTTTGCTAGTATTTTGTTGATGATTTTTGCATTTGTATCCATAAGAGATATTGGCCTATAGTTCTTCCTTCTTGTGTTGTCTTTGTCTGGTTTTGGTATCAGGGCAATATTGGCCTCATAGAATGAGGTCCTCCTCTTCTATTTTCTGGAAGAGTTTGACTCGAAAGTGTGTCTCCTGTATATAGCATATGGTAAGATCTCAATTTTTATCCAGTTTGACAATATCTGACTTTTGATTGTTTAATCCATTCAAATTTAATGTTATTATTTATATAGTTGAATTTATGTCTGCCATTTTATTTTTTGTTTTCCATGTATCTCATATTTTCCTTTTGGTCTTCTATTCCTCTTCAATGCTTTCTTTTGCATCAAGCAAATATTTTATAGTGTAACTTTTTAGTTCCTTTAACAATTTTTCACCTTCTTTTGGTTGTTATTTTCTTAGTGGTTGCTCTAGGGCTAACCATGTACTCTTATCAGAATCAATTTCAGATTTATACTAACATAATTCCAGTAAGATACAGAAAAGTTGCTTCTATATAGCTCTATTCCCTCTTCCCCTTTATTGTACTATTACTGTTACGCAAATTACAGCTATATATGTTACAAAACCAACAATATATTGTTATGATTGTTACTTTATATAATTTTATGTCAAATAAGCTGAGAAGAGAAAGGAGAGCAGGTATATATTTATGAAGTTTGTTATACTCAACTTCTTATTTACCGTCTCTGGTTTTCTTCATTTGTTCCTGTGGATTCAAGTTACCACCTGGTATCATTCCCTTACTCCAAAACAACTTTGATTCCACCTACCTCTTGTGCTTTTATTGTCAAATATACTAGATTTCTATATGTTATAGGTCCCAAAAAGTAATTTACATATGGTTTTATACAACTGCTTTTGAAATCAGTCAAAAGAAAGAAATGTGCATTTATACTGTCTTTTATAATTACATATTTGCTTTTACTAGAGCTCTCCAGGTTTTTGTTTGTTTGGATTCCAATTTCTATCAGGAGTCACTTACTTTCAGACTAAAGAATTTCCTTTAATATTTCTTATAATGCAAGTGTCCTAGCAATCTCAGTTTTGGATTATCTGATAACGTCTTTATTTTGCCTTCATTTTTGAAAGATAGCTTTGCTAAATATAAGATTCTTTTTTGACAGGTTTTTTTCAGTACTTTATGCATTCTGGCATCCACTGTCCCTGATGAGAAGTCAGCTGTTAATTTTATTTGGATTTCCTTGTATATGATGAGTCTTTTTTTTTTTTTTTTTGAGGCTTTCAAGATTTTTCTCTTTGGCTTTAGCTTTTGGTATTTTACTATGACATTTCTGGCTGTGGATCTTTGTGTTTACCCTCCTTGGAATTCAATGAGCTTCTTAGATGTGTAATGTTTTTCACCAAATTTGGGAAGTTTTCAACTATTATTTCTTCAAGTATTTTTTTCTGCCCCTTTTTCTGTCTTCACTCCTTCTGGTACTCATATTATGTGTATATTGGTGCACTTAATAGTGTCTCCGTTCTGAGGCTCTGTTCATTTTTCTTCATTTTTTTTCTCTCTGTTCTTCAGATTGTATAATCACTATCAGTCTATTTCCAAGTTTTCTGATTTGTTCTTGTGCCAGTTCAGTTCTACTGTTGAGCCTCTCTATGAATTTTTTCATCTTGCTTATTGTTCTTTTCAACTCTAGAATTTCCATTTGGTTCTTTTTATAATTTTTATGTCTTTACTGATATTCTGTCTTTCAGGAGACCTCATCATCAAAATGTTCTTTACTTCTTTAAGAATGGTTTCCTTTAGTTGTTTGAATATATTTATAATGGCTTTGAAGTCTTTGTCAAATCCAATATCTGGGTTGGATCAGATCCAATCCCTTCCACTTCTCCAGGGCTAGCTTTTGTTGTTGTTTGTTTATTTGTTTAGTGACTCAACTAGACTATTTTATTGAAGTCTATTTCCTTTGCAGTGAAAAACTTTGAGTGTCACTACTTAGATGGCACAGACTTGGACATGAATACAGTCACCCTGAGATGACATTCATTTTGGCAAGACTCTCTTTGACTACTTCTTTCTCTGGTTTTTCTGTTAAACTGTCTGCCTCACAATTGCTATACATCCAGCTGTTAGACTCCACCAATTGCTGGCTGATTGCTCTATTATTTTCAACTATGTCCTGGGGCAGAGGTTGCTCCACAGTGTGATCCAATTAAATTCAGGCAGGGTTAATTTTTGGGGAGTCTTTGAGGTTTGTTGTGACTTCAGGAGGGCTGTTCTTAGCTGTCTCTTTCCCTAGTTCTCTCTGGTATACTAGCTGACCTGTGGTTAGCTTGTTACTCTTAATTAAGAGAAGCCTCCTCTTATTTTCTTACCACCAAAATATTGTTCTTAAGAGAGTCCTTAGGCTTGAACTTCCCACATTGTTTTAAATAAAGTCAAATTCCTCTGAAGAGAGCTTCTGAGCTCTCTGTTCTTATGGACTGACTCTCTCCCTTGGCAAAATCTCTGGTCTTCTTAGCTTGCCAATCCCAGCATGGAAAATCTCCCCTACAAAACCTGGGGCAAGGATGCTCAGGGTTACAATATTCTCTGCCTGTCATCTTTGGGGTTGAGCTGCTGTCCTATGAGTAGGGGGTGGGTGAAGAAAAGGAGCCCCCAACCTCTTAGTCACACTCACCACCAATTTAGGCTCTTCAATTAAGACCTGGAGAGGATGAGAAATGCTGCCTCTCCCTGTAAGATACTGTATCTCTTGATTAGGAGCTGAGGGGAGAGAGAACTGTCTTCTTGGCCATACCTGCCCAGAGTGGGGCTTCCATCAAGCTGAACTGGGGGTGGGGGTGGGAATGGGCAAACAGTTTGATCACTTTAAGTCTTAATTTTAAGAATTTTTAGATTGAACTATAGCCACATTTAATCTAGGGCTAGCTGAAGCAAGATCTTCGGAGAACTCAATGCCCCATTAAGGTTTTCCAATCTATTTGGTGGGAACAGGCACTATTCACAGCTCTGTATGAGTGCTGGGCACTGTTATCTCTAATCTTTCAAGTGGTTCTTTCAGCAGCCTTGAGTAGTTTTCCTCACAATCATACAGTGATCAGTGTTCAGTCAAATACTCAGGAGGGAATCTTTACAGAAATCTGGAGTTCTTGCTCTGTGCAGCTTTCTTCTCTCCAATACACTCTCCTGAGAATTCTAGCTCACTTGGCTTCACTGGACTCTCAGCTCTGTCTCCTCAACTCAGGGAGTCTGCCAGGATCTTTCTGTTTCTCCTCCTTATGTCACTGTTTCCAGGCCAGTAAGCTGGGTAAATTGCAAGGCTTACCTTATTTGTTTCCTATCTCTCAGGAATCTCTTTCCTTGATTACCTGATAAACAGTATCTTGAAAATCATATCTTCACATATTTTGTCTGGCTTTTTTACTGTTTCAGATGACGGTAGATTCAGTCCCTATTATTGCACATTTGGCTGGCACAGAGATTCTCTTTAATCATTTGAAATATTGATATTTAGTCTCTTCTTGACTTTCAGTTATTTCAAGTTCTTGGGGGTGTTAATCTTCCTATTTGTAAGGTCTAGTGACTCCTGTTCTTTTTTTTCTGCTTTATCTCCCCAAATCCCCCCGGTACATAGATGTATATCTTAGTTTCAGGTCCTTCTAGTTGTGGCATGTGAGATGCCGCCTCAACGTGGCCTGACAAGCGTTGCCATGTCCGCACCCAGGATCCGAACCTGCGAAACCCTGGGCTGCCGCAGTGGAGCACACAAACTTAACCAGCCCCTAGTGACTCCTGTTCTTAATGAATCCTTTCCTCATATTCTACAATTTTTTAAAGCTCATCTTTAGTGACAATTTTCCTCCTTTGGAAATCCTAAGTGTCCTAGATGGTGGAAGTGTTCCTCTGGAATAGGTACCCAAGGTAAGTCAGCCCAGAACTAATTTGTATGTTAATTTCTCAGTTTATCAAAGTGAATAGGATGATTTTAGATTCTGAACCAGTCTATAGTGCAACTTGGGGTTTTGATTTCTAATAGAAGACTTTTTTTTCCATATACAGCCCTAGGTAAAAACAAATTCCTCTTTGTGCTTTCTCTGGGTCAGTGATAAAAATTTTCTATTCCTTTACCAAGGTTGAGAAGCTCTTCCAGGGTTTTGGCTTTATGGAGAGATTTTAGTTTCAGCTTTTCACCTTGAGCAGGGTCAAGACCTCATTTCCTCTCCTAATGTAGGCATTAGAACCCAAGGTTATAAAGGCTGAGACTATTTCTGAGTCTGAAAACCACCTCCAGGACCACAGTACTAGTTTTCAGCTTGTTGGTCATTTTGGCACAGGGGGATTTAGTTTCCCTTCCAGCGAGTTTAGTGAGGTATTAAATTGTTCATACTTAAATTCAACATTTCTAGACAGTTACAGAGAAGGTATTCCATGTTAGCTAAGTCTATAATGTTTTGGGACTATAAATTCCCTACTCCATAAGGGTTAGGCAGAAGATTGTATATGTATGTGGATGTGCATTATTATAGGAGGTGGGTCCACAACTTCAATCACATTCTTAAATAGGTCTATAACCCAAACAAAGATTAAGAATATTTGTTTTTAAAACAAGAAAAAACCCAAATAAGCAACCTTAAAGTACACCTAACTGAACTAGAGAAAAAAGAATAAATAAAGCCCAAAGCCAGCAGAAGGAGAGAAACAATAAAAATCAGAGCAGAAATAAATACTATTGAAACGAAAAAGGCAGTAGAAAGGATCAATGAAACAAAGAGCTGATTTTTGAGAAGATAAATAAAATTGACAAACCTCTAGCCAGACTTACAAAGAAAAAAAAGGGAGAAAGCTCAGATAAACAAAATCAGAAATGAGCGAGGAGAAATAACAACAGACTCTGCAGAAATACAAGGGATTATAAGAGAATACTACAAAAAACTATATGCCAACAGAATGGATAATCTAGAGGAAATGGATAAATTCTTGGACTCCTACAATCTCCCAAAGCTCACTCAAGAAGAAGCAGACAATTTGAACAGACCAATCACAAGGAAAGAGATTGAAACAGCAATCAAAAACATCCCAAAGAATAAAACCCCAGGACCAGATGGCTTTCCTGGGGAATTCTATCAAACTTTCAGAGAGGATTTAATACCTATCCTTTTCAAGCTATTCCAAAAAATTAGGGAAGATGGAACACTTCCTAACACATTCTATGAGGCCAACATCACGCTGATACCAAAACCAGACAAGGACACCACGAAAAAAGAGAACTACAGGCCAATATCACTGATGAACACAGATGCAAAAATTCTAAACAAAATTTTGGCAACCAGAAGTCAGCAATTCATCAAAAGGATCATACATCATGATCAGGTGGGATTCATACCAGGGACACAGGGATGGTTCAACATCTGCAAATCAATCAACGTGATACACCACATCAACAAACTGAGGAATAAAAACCACATGATCATCTCAATATACACAGAGAAGGCATTTGACAAGATCCAACAGCCATTTATGATAAAAACTCTGAACAAAATGGGCATAGAAACTACCTCAACATAATAAAGGCCATATATGACAAACCCATAGCCAACATCATACTCAATGGGCAAAAACTGAACGCCATCCCCCTGAAAACAGGAACGAGACAAGGATGCCCTCTATCACCACTCTTATTTAACATAGTACTGGAGGTCCTGGCCAGGGCAATCAGGCAAGAAAAAGGAATAAAAGGAATCCAAATAGGGAGGAAAGAAGTGAAACTCTCGCTGTTTGCAGATGACATGATCTTATATATAGAAAACCCCAAAGAATCCATTGGAAAACTCTTAGAAGTAATCAACAACTACAGCAAAGTTGCAGGGTATAAAATCAATTTGCATAAATCAGTAGCATTTCTATACTCCAATAATGAACTAACAGAAAAAGAACTCAAGAACACAATACCATTCACAATCGCAACAAAAAGAATAAAATATCTTGGGGTAAATTTAACTAAGGAAGTGAAGAACCTATATAATGAAAATTACAAGGCCTTTCTGAGAGAACTGGATGACGACATAAGGAGATGGAAAGACATTCCATGTACATGGATTGGAAGAATAAACATAGTTAAAATGTCCGTTCTACCTAAAGCAATCTACAGATTCAACGCCATCCCAATCAGAATCCCAATGACATTCTTTACAGAATTAGAAGAAAGAATCCTAAAATTCATATGGGGCAACAAAAGACCCCGAATTTCTAAAGCAATCCTGAGAAAAAAGAACAAAACGGGAGGCATCACAATCCCTGACTTCAAAACATACTACAAAGCTACAGTAATCAAAACAGCATGGTACTGGTACAAAAACAGGTGCACAGATCAATGGAACAGAATTGAAACCCCAGAAATAAAACCGCACATCTATGGACAGCTTATCTTTGACAAAGGAGCTGAGGGCATACAATGGAGAGAAGAAAGTCTTTTCAACAAATGGTGCTGGGAAAACTGGAAAGCCACATGTAAAAGAATGAAAATTGACCATTCTTTTTCACCATTCACAAAAATAAACTCAAAATGGATCAAAGATCTAAAGGTGAGACCTGAAACCATAAGGCTTCTGGAAGAAAACGTAGGCAGTACACTCTTTGACATCAGTATTAAAAGGATCTTTTCGGACACCATGCCTTCTCAGAGAAGGGAAACAATAGAAAGAATAAACAAATGGGACTTCATCAGACTAAAGAGCTTCTTCAAGGCAAATGAAAACAGGATTTGAAACAAAAAAACAACCCACTAACTGGGAAAAAATATTTGCAAGTCATATATCTGACAAAGGCTTAATATCCATAATATATAAAGAACTCTCACAACTCAACAACAAAACATCAAACAACCCAATCAAAAAATGGGCTGGAGACATGAACAGAACATTTCTCCAAAGAAGATATACTGATGGCCAATAGGCACATGAAAAGATGCTCATCATCGCTGATCATCAGGGAAATGCAAATCAAAACTACACTAAGATACCACCTTACACCGATTAGAATGACAAAAATATCTAAAACTAATAGTAACAAATGTTGGAGAGGTTGTGGAGAAAAAGGAACCTTCATACACTGCTGGTGGGAATGCAAACTGGTGCAGCCACTATGGAAAACAGTATGGAGATTCCTCAAAAAACTAAAAATAGAACTACCATATGATCCAGCCATCCCACTACTGGGTATTTATCCAAAGAGCTTGAAGTCAACAATCCCAAAAGTCCTATGCACCCCAATGTTGATTGCAGCATTATTTACAATAGCCAAGACATGGAAGCAACCTAAGTGCCCATCAACAGATGATTGGATAAAGAAGATGTGGTACATATATACAATGGAATACTACTCAGCTGTAAAACAGAACAAAATCATTCCATTTGCAATAACATGGATGGACCTTGAGGGAATTATGTTAAGTGAAATAAGCCAGGGAGAGAAGGATAATCTGTGTATGACTCCACTCATATGAGGAATTTAAAATTATGGACTAAGAACAGTTTAGTGGATACCAGGGGAAAGGTGGGGTGGGGTGTGGGCACAAAGGGTGAAGTGGTGCACCTACAACACGACTGACAAACATTAATGTACAACTGAAATTTCACAAGATTGTAACCTATCATTAACTCAATAAAATATATATATATATATATATAATTCATAATAAACTTATTTGGTTTCTGGAAAAAAAAGAATATTTGTTTTTAACCTTTGATGTGTTGTCTAAAAGGTTACAGTTAAGATGCTGTATATTCCCACAAAGCCAGGAATTCTTTGCACTTACCTTCTCTACTATGTGTATCTGATTACATTTTCTACATATTTTAAGCTAATAAATCCCCATTTGTCTTTCATATGCTTTCGATATCCTTAATTGCAATAGACTTTTAAACACATTTGTTTACCTAATGGCCAACATGACATAGATCCTAGATATCTCCTTTGCATGCAAAAGTATAAATACTATAAGAAGGAGGAGGAAGAAGAGAAAGGGTGGGGGGAGAAAAGAAGAACTAATCTAAGAAATTAATATAGTACAGAAAGAGAGTGTTTCATTAAGTACAGTATGAGGATGGTTAAGTTTTGAAGACAATAAGAAGATGTTAGCCTTCAGAGCTAGGGATCAGCAGTTTTGAGTGTCCATCTGTTTCATAAAAATGGCTCCTTGATTAAACTGCCTGATCCCCTACCAGGCAAAATGCACTGTTTGGCAAACATGTATATTTGATATATATTTATATATTTGAGATATATATATATATAATGTCATTACAATTACGGTATTGAAATGGTTGAATAATTCCACACATAGATTAGATTAGGGAAGAAATATTCTTTATAGAAGATTTTGTTATCAGTTGGGAAAACAGACAAAAGAAAAATTGAGACGGTATCAATTAATTTTGTTACTTAGCCAGGCTGGATTTTACTGAAATATACTATCTAAACAAGCATAGATAAGATTATCCATTTCTCTGGGGAAATTATCATCACACACATGCAAGTAGAAGCTAGAAAAACAACAAGACAATATTATAATTTATAAGGCTGGTCTTCTGTTCTGGAAAACTATATGCAGCTTAATGTTTATAGCTGACGTACTGCTTTGACATTCTTTTTTTCTTTTCTGCTTTTTCTCCCCAAATCACCCCAGTACGTAGTTGTATATTTTAGTTGTGGGTCCTTATAGTTGTGGCTTGTGGGACGCTGCCTCAACATGGCCTGATGAGCAGTGCCATGTCCACTCCCAGGATCCGAACTGATGAAACCCTGGGCTGCTGAAGCAGAGCACGTGAACTTAACCACTCAGCCACAGGGCCGGCCCCTGACCTTCTTAAATGAAGTAAAATACAGTATAATATTCCTAATTCACTTCATTTGCTTCCTCCAGTAGCATTATTATTAACTAGCAATAATGGTATTAAAGATAAAGGTATAGTTTCTGTCTTCTAAGGGCTTACTTTCCAGAGCTTCCTTTTAAAATATTCTTTAAGTTATCTGACGATTTGTACATTAACAGCCAAATCCTGTAAGCCTTATCATGAGTAAAGAAGATAAACTTTCTATGGTTTTATCTATTTATTATCTAAGGAAACATTATCTTCCCCAAAGTTCACTAGACTGCAGGAGTTTTCCATTCAAAAGCATGTGTTTTCCATACGTTTCTCTGCTGGCAACTAACAGCTCTGCCTCCTCTGCCCATCAAGAGGAGCCGTTATATTGAGAAGCCTCACTGACACAGTGAAAATAACAAATATGGAATTCAGAACCAGACAGGCAAACCTAAGTCTGACTACTGGCTCTGCCATTTACTAGTGTGACCTTAACAAAGCAATTTAACTTGTGATCAATTTCTTTATCTGAAAAAGTGGGGGAGTATTATACTCAAGTCACAGGATTGCTGTGAGAATTACATGTAAAAATGCCTAGCTCTCAAAATGCTAAAAAGAAAAAGCAGTAACAACCAGGATGAGATTGCGAGGCACGGCCTCTTCTAGATGCCTCTTTTTCTCCGTCCCTGTGAGTAAATACTGTCCAGGTCTTTCCTGTTCTGTGAAATGAGTTATGTAACACAGATAAAATTTCTGCAGTTCTAGTTTGTAGACCTCAAGCTTCTAACTAAGGTTGATCTTCTCAAACCTATTAATTTATTAAATTTCAGCTATGTCCTTAGCACTCTTCTTATATCTGGAAAAGACTGTAAAATTCTCTAGAATTCCCGAAAAATCTCACATCTTGGCAGATAGCAATGAGAATATATTATCAACCCCTGGCCTTAGGAGTCTCGAGGTTTGATTCCTTGAACTAAAAGACTTCTGAAAGCTGCTAAGATAAAAAGAGCCTATAGGGAAAAGTAAAACCTCAGAGAGCAAAATCTTCCTTTCTCCTGATCTGATCCCCTGGTTCCACTTTCTTTCAGTCCTGGGTTAAGGATTTGAAAGCAAGCAGTCCCACTGTGAATTGAAGCAACGTAATATACACCTTAAAAGTTCTTTCTTTGAGGCTTTGGTATACCCAGTGGGGAGTAGTTTTACTTTCTAAATAAGTAACAATAGAAGATGGATGTTAGACATGTAACTCCAATCTCAACAGAAAGTATCTTTGTCTACACACTTAATAGCAATTGAAAAGTAGAGGTTAATACCACTCTATTAGAACGTTTGCAAGGGAGTTAAATTCCACCACTCTAAAATGAAAAGTGACAAATTAGTTTTCTCTAGATACTTCCCTATGAAAATCAATTCCTTGACTGATAATTTATATGGGAAATTTTTTGGTTAAAAAGGGCACTGAGAGGGAGTGTAACTTTGGACAAATCACAACCTCTCAGACCAAGTGCTCTCCTCTATACCCTTGCTGTTCAAAGTGTGGTCCACATAGCAGAAGGATTGGCATCACATGGGAGCTTGTTGGAAATGCAGAATATCAAGCTTACTATACTCTTGTATAGGATACCACTATACCCAGACCTCCTGACTCAGAATCTACCTTTTAACAAGATCACATGTGATTCACGCATACATATAAAAGTCTGGCAAGCACAGCTCTATACAAAAAGGGGGTTTGACTAAATGATCCTAAGGTCCTTATAACTGATTCTTCTCATGAAAACCAGACCTGACACTGTTGGAGCCCATATTCTTATGTGGAAATAGTTGGCTGGAGCTGAATAGCAGCTCCCCCTTTAGACGTAAAAAAGAGATGCCTTCAGAGCTAAAAATTCACTAGCTATATGTATTTTTAGGCTAAAGGAAAAAAAATATTCATTTACCTTGATGGGAAGTAGTGAGGTCCAGGTAGGAAGTAAGGGTGATGAAAAGAGAATCGCGGTGGTGTCCCAAACAATGTGGCCGGATGGCCAAGGGGAGGGGGCTGGTAGACATGTGAATGTGGAATAGGAGGAGCCTGGGGGATTGGAGCACTTCTGGGACAAGTGGAAACGCTGGGATACTCCTTGGGAGGCTGGATGGTTGAGGTTGCAAATCTGGCATGGGCAGTACTTGCACTAGTTGGAATCTTGTTAGTGCTCTCCAGAGAGACAGGAGTGGCTCTCTTCACAGAGAGACTGGCTCCGGAATGCAGCCGATGAGTGTCCGTTTGAGAGGGCCCAGAAAAGTGCTGGGGTGGGAGTGCTGGACAGAGGGGCAGACTTGGAGCCTGGACAGCCACCGGGGCCGTACTGGAGACGCTGGGCTGGAAAAGTGGGATGGGGTTTGGGCGCTGGACTGCAGGGGTGGGCAGCTGGATGGCAGGTGGGGCTTCACCTTTAGAAATAAAAATAGCATAGGTCAGGCATTAAGTAAGTCACTCCATGTTTTTCTTTTTTCAGTAGAATTTAATAAACAGTACAACCAGAAGTTTTCACTAACCATCTTACCTAATAGCATCACCACATCAAAACACTCTTTTTCTTTTATAGCATTTTGAACAAACTGAAGTCATCTGGTTTACTTATTTTACATTTTTGTCTCTCTTTCCCATTCAGATTCTCAGTGCCATGACAAGAGAGACCCTTTCTGTTTTATTCACAACTGTATCCCCAGGGCTCACAATTCTGCCTGGCACAGAATAGGCCCTCAACAAATATTTTTTTGATGAATAAATAAATGAATAAAATTATTGAGTGATTGAGTGAAAGACGAATCCCACAAATGCTGGTACGTACACACAAACATTTCAGAAAGAAATAATATGAAACTACTGACTGGTTACTTTTAAGGAACAGTCATTTGGGAGAGCAGACAGGGCAATAGGGCAATAAGAAAAGCTAGACTTTCATTTTAGACCTATTGGTACTGTCTGAATTTTCTTTTCTCTAAATATACTAATTTTATTTTAAATATTAATAGAAGTTTCAGCTTAGTGGTATGGGTCTTTTATTTATTTTGTAGACTTCTCTATGTTAAACTAAATTATGAATGACATTTAATTTTTTAATTGAGAAAAACTAAAGAAACAATCACTAAAATTATTTCACTTTATTGTATCCATTGTGAATACAGAAGGAAATTCCCAAGTGACGATAAGACTTGCCACAGGTCAACAATTTGTGACAGATATGAAAGGAATATTATTGCAGCAGGTCATGACAGATAAGGCAGAATTTTTAAAGGTAGGTGAAATGATCATGTATTTGATCTTTCTGTTCCTGAAGAATAGAGGACTGCCGATTGAGTTGCTGAGTTATCCAAATGACACAGCCTAAATTTAACTAAACTCTCCCAGAGAAATACAGAGAGAAGCCAGAGCAATAGATTCCTGGTCTGGTTTATTCCAGTGTAGTTGGATCTCTGTTAACACAGAAGACGTAGTCCAAGAACAGACTGTACGGTTAGAAACGTCTCTGTCAGAGGCTGAAAGGAGTGTGGATCTTCTCTCAGCCTTGTCCAGGGAAGACCTTTCCCTCCTTCCCTCTCTCCAGATAAGGCAGATAATAGCCCCTCTTAAACCCGGAGGTAGGGCATCTGTTTCAAGATGGCCTCTGAGCCAGGGTGTAAAGGAAGCTGCCCTCATTCTCCCTAGGCGGGGTTACATGGACTAGCCCTCCCATCTGTGAGCCAAGGCCTTCGTCAGGCCCTTCCCGAGTAATCAAGCACAAAGTCATCTCCCTCCTCTACGCTCCCTCAGAACCTGTAAATCTGTCACTTATCATGAAATAGTGTAAATATTTGTTATTTGCATGTCTGCCACCCCTACCACAATCATGAAACTGGGTGCTTGAAAGCAGGAACAGTCTTTTGTTGTTGTTGTTGTTGTTTAAATTGGCACCTGAGCTAACAACTGTTGCCAATCTTCTCTTTTTTGTTTTTTCTGCTTTTCTCCCTAAATCCCCCCAGTACCTAGTTGTATATTTTAGTTGTGGATTCCTCTAGTTGTGGCATGTGGGACGCCGCCTCAACATGGCCTGACGAGTGGTGCCATGTCTGTGCCCGGGATCCAAACCGGCAAGACCCTGGGCCGCCAAAGCGGAGCACGCGAACTTAACCACTCGGCCACGGGGCCGACCCCAGGAACAGTTTTACTCATGTTTGCATCCACAGTATCTGACACAAAACCTGGTTAATAATACTTAAGAAAAGTATGACTAGATGAAAGAAAAACAAACTAGCCAATAAGCCTCTAGCTGACAGCTCTTCTCCCACTGATCTGGTAAAGGAGAACCTTCTCCTCCAAACAACTACGAAGCCAGGCTGACTCATAAAATCTCTCAAAGTTGTTTTAATTGAATAATCACTGTACTCAAGACCTCTGCTCCTAAAATCTACCCTGACGCAGATTTCTTCTCCCTACATCCAGTACAAGAAGCTCTTAGTCTTCAGCAAAGAAGTATGGTTATTCTAGGCAAAGGAAACATAAATTACAGGAGCTATACAGACCATTGATATTATTTCAGTTACTGAAGAAGGAAGAGACATCTTTCAGCTGATGCCAAATGCTCTTCTCTACCAAAGATATCTCCATAAAAGAAGTGGTACCGATGAGGCATAGGGTAATAATCATGCACTCATTTAATTCAAGAATATTCACTAAGCAGCTAACATGTGTCAGGCACTGTTTGGGTCTGAGGTAAAAAATAATTAGATGCATAGAGCGTGATATGGAAGTATAATGAAGGTGTCCTAAATGTCAAAACTCAGGTTGCTTAGCAGGAGGTTAAAGTCAGCAGCATCCAGCCGTCACTGATAAACTGTCAGAGAACAGGAAAGACTTGTGGAAAGCACAGAGCTCTCATGTATCAAACTGTAGGTAAGGTATGGGAGAGACTAGCCAGTCACCCATTTTCTCTTCTTCTAGCACACAGATGATTACATTTCCCAGCCTTCCTTGCAGTTAGGAGTTGTCATGTGGCCAAGTCTCCCCAGTGGAATGTAAGTAGAAGTGATGTGCACCACTTCTGAGACTGGCCCATAAAAACCTCTTGTGCATGATCCTCCATGCTCTTTCCCCTTTTGCAGGCTCATGCACACTAGTACAGTGGCCTTAGATGAGACATATTAAAGATGGCAGAGTCACAGCATAGAAGAAGCCTATGCCCATGAATCAACCCTTGGAAGAGAACCATCTACCAACCAGAAATACCTATTTTGGACTTTAAATGAGTAAAAAATAAACCATAATTCTGTTTAAACCATTATTTTTAAGTGCTTGTTAAAGCAGCTAGCATTATCTAATCATTATATGAGGTAAAGAGCAAAAGTTTAGATCTATAGTATAGCATGACAATCACAAAAGAAAAAGTTATTAATAGATTCAAGAATTCTTGAAAATCTCCCACCACCTGCCCCCAAAGAGGAAGAATCCACTGCCTGTGCTGAATGGATGAAGGGTGCAAGAGGCTTGACTTGCATGACTTGCATGACTGGGATGAACAGGGAAGGAGTGGCAAATGGAAGAAACTGAGGACAGACCAAATTTCTCTACAAGAAAAAGCTGTATGGAGGTAGTAAGAAGGAGAGGACGACCAGCATCTGTGGCGTAGCAGAGAGAAAGAGAGACAGAGAGCGAAGAAAAGGAGAGAGAGAAATAGAGTGAGAGGCAGAGACAGAGGTGAGGACAGAGAAATCAGAGGAATAGTTAGGCAACTTCTAAGAACAGCGGGACTCTGGGGAGAGACAAAGGTAATGAGAAGCCCCAAGAAGACTTACAATATGTTGAACCATAGGATTCCTCCTTCCCTGTCCCCTCAAGAAAACCTACAATAAAGCACTACGTCACTTTTCAAGGAATTTTCAAGCCAGATTTGTGTTTCTTATGGACATAACACTTTGCTGGAATGGACCATAAGGCAGGGACAAGACTAGCTTTTTTCAGATTATAACAGTATCAGAGTGATGGAGGGTTTTCTGTTTTGTTATAGTAAACAAGAAGAGGTGGGTAAACCCAAATGGTACCATAAGTCTACTACAAAAAATTAAAGCAGTAGTAAGCATTTTTTAAATCAAAACTTTAAAGAAAAAGTATGAATTCTGAAGAGTGAAAGATGTCAAATGAGTTAAAATGTAAAAAGGAAAACTCATTTCAGACATGAGAAATAAAATGTAGAGAACAAAATAATATCACCAGAAAATTCACATATGTATGAAGTGACATTTAAAGGCCAGTCTAAAATAAATATAGCTTCTACCAAAGTTCCAAGAGCCTTTAAAATAAACAAATTTGAATACTTAATATAAAATGAAAATGCTAGCATAAGTGGCATCAAAGACATCTGATAAAAAAAATCTAAAATAATTCTGGACTATGATGGTGTAAGCACTTTCAGAAACTAAAAACAGGAGAAGAGACTGAGATGTGGCATTGAATGTGAGAGAAAGTAAATATAATGCACTGCTTATAAAAAAACACCAAACAAGAAAAGTACTATAGATTCTATCAAACAAATAGTAAAATTAGTTATATTTGTATCTATGCTTTCTACAGCTTCCTTATGAACTCTGACAGCAGAGACTGTAAAAAGGTCTTTGCATTGTGTCCCCGGCACCAAGTCTGATCCATAATCAGTACTTAATAAACATTAGGTAGTCGGGGGCACGTAGGCAGATATGCAAACGTGGCACTGGAGAACACTACAAATACTGAGAAAGCATCTAAGATGGAAACATTCACCAAAACAAGGGAGAATACCAAATTACATTGGCAGATTTCAAATAGATTGACTAATGGGATAAAAATGTACTGGGATGATCTGGTACAGGACAAATAATTGCTTATTAGAACAAACAAGTTTAGTAGAATACACAGTAAAATGAAATAAGCTTGACTAAGAACCAAATAATGGATAAAAATTACTAGAAAGTGCATGAATTCTGTTTGTGAAATATTGGGCAGTAGTGATCACAACATACATTTAATTTTAAGATTCTAACAAAAAAATATCTACCTTGGGGTTATTAGATTTTTGGAAGTACAGATATTGGCTAGGAAAAAAAAGGCTGATAGAGATAACTCAAATTAAAAGTTCATAGACAAAGGAAGGTTATTTTATATGATAATGCTAAGAACCCAGAAGGAAAAAATGTGTCTCAAAAATCAGAAAGTCGTTGTGGTTAACTGATCAAATCAAAGAGAACCCATCAAAAGGGGAAGACATCATTTGACAATGAAAAGCGTGTCCAAACGTGTAAGACAGAGAAGCCCAAGTGTGAAGTCAGATGCAAATAAAAATTAGGAAGTCCAAAGGAAAACTGAAGGAGTCACAACTGAGGGACCTCAAAGTCAATACTAAGCAACTCTTTAAATACTTTTACAGAAAGAAGAGACTCAGTGGAATGGTCATTACAGTATAAAAGGCAACTGAAATAGAGAGACTCAATAAACCCCTTCCTACTAAAGAAGACCTTAAGAAGATTTCTGAATCCTAATTCATCTTCATAGCAGGTAGGTTAAGAATATTAGATCAACTGCGGTACAATGGCAAGTTCACAGAGTGTTCAAACCCAAATTGACAAATGAATATAACTATATCTCAGGCGGCATTCGCCTAAGAACAGCAGAGAAACTCAAAGTTAGAACTGAAAAACTATTTGATAAAGTAGATACAACTGGTCTCTCTGCCAAAAATGCCATGCCACAGCATTTTCGGAAAGTCAATATAACTCCCAGTTATTAGAAGTGATGACCTTGAGAAATATAGCTTGGTGAGTCTGTTTTCTACATCTGAAAGCCTGGTGAAATCTATACAATATGTTAGTGCACAAAGCTTGCTAGAAAAAAAACAGAGCAAATTGTTTCTCTAAGAGAAAAATCATACCTCACTAACTTGATATCTTTCTTCCATGGGAATAAAGAAAACAAGTTTAAAAAATAAAATTACCCTGACTTTATATTTAGTATATAATGTAAAATTAGTTGAATGAAACAAAAAAAAAAAAAGGGAAGATACAAAAACTTGCATCTGCAGATGATAAGTGATTAAAAGTATGATTCCCCTAGGGATTTGTGCTAAAATTTGTTCTTATTTAATAGTTTCATAAATGATTTAGAATATAAAATATATAGTAAAATTTCCAAATTTGCAAGTGATACCAACTCCTCTAAGTAATATAATGCCAAGCTGATGAGAACAAACTAAAAGAACATATTCCAAAGTTGCATGATTGGGCAACACAGTAGCAGATAAATCTTATCATAACTACTAAGGTATATACCCGTGAAAATAATTCCCTAACTATGCTTATAAGATAAAGATCTTGTTTATCATTTGAGACCCAAGAAACGAATCTTTACTCATACCACATGTCACCAGAAATAAGAAAAATTGGAAAAAAAAAAAAAGCAAACACAAACAAAAGATCATCATCTTGCCTTAGATTTGATTACTGCTGTGTATGGCTCTGAAATGCTTCCTACAATTCTGCCTGTCATACTTAAATAAAACATCACGATGCAAGACCTCTGCCAACATTAGAGGAAAATCTTTCTATCCACCTCAAATCTTTGCGCAGAACTGCACAAAATTAATGTTTTGTATAAAACTGTCAGCTTCCTCAAATGAGAACATTGATAAATCTGTTCCTGGAAGGAGAAAACAAACAGCATTTAACTCTAGGTAGAAACAGATGGAAGAGAGGTCTTGGAAAAGGGATAAAAAGAAAAAACATTGATTATGAAAGCAGAGATCCTATTTAAATAAGCATAACAGACAAAACAAAGTAAGTTAACAAAAGCATAATTAAGCCTAGGTTGAAACATAGGATTAAACAAGATACTACGAAATAGTGAAGGGTGAAAGTCCCTGACTGTGCTGGGAGAGAACAGGGTGACAGGATCAGCTTTCTGCATTCTTCTCTTGAGCCTAGACATCTTGAATGCAGCTTTGTTGCTATCAACCACTGTAATGATACACAGGGGAAAAAAACCATCACAAACGCATAAGATTCTAATCAGTCAATTTTTAAGATACCTAAACCTCTCAGCACGCAGAGGTGGCTTTATTACCAGAAGGATCTGAGCAGGTGGAAACTGGAAAGAGCAGTAGTTTTAGGACAAGTGGTAGCAAGTAGCGAATGTATAAAGCTCTGCCTAAGGGATGGTTAAAATAGGTGCTGGAAGAACAAATCAATGATGGACAGCCTCATAACAAGTTATTAAGATACTAGATTCTCAATTTGAGTTTCTTAAAAGCAACAGCCAGAAATGTTGTAAAGAACTGATAATAGAGGAGAAATTTAGGGAAAGACAGTAAAATGAATCAAATATTTGGTAGAAAATAGATTACTTCCATTGCTTTTCTAGAGCAGCGAGAGAATGGTCTTCATATATCAATCATCATTACTAAATTCCAGGACAGGATGCCTCATACACCATTAGCAAGGCATTCTTTTATGCTGATAGTGAAGAGACACTCCTATTTCCTATTGAATTACCTCAGTCATTTCCTGCATTATCTGCCTAATCTATGGGCTCATCCTGATTTGCTTAAAAGGTCTGAGGTTTTACACATGGAATATTTGCTACTCTGGCAAACCAAGTGCTTTGAACTCTACTGAAATTTTTCCTTCCTGATTTTATGTTTTCACTTTTTCTCTTCTTACTTTTTTTAATGTTGTTGTTCTAAATTCTTAAGCTAAGAGAAACAAAATTTCAACTGAAAAGGTAAAATTTTCACATAGCTATTAAAAAATTAATAATCTACATTAAAACCAACTCACCAACTGGATGAGTGATGGTGTTCTGTAGGCTGGGAATTACCACAGAGTAGGTAGGTGAGCGATAAGGATAAATTGTTGTAGGATTCGTAGAGATGATATTTTGTGTGGTACCAGAAAATACATTGGAAACACTTAGAGGGAAGCGTTTTCGCTTCCCTGGACGAGGCTGATAAACCCAACCTATAGAAAAAGATAAACTGTTTTAAATTTGAACATATAGACCCTATTTAGCCTTTAAATAGTTCTTTTCACATTAAAAATCCAAAACATTTCTAAATTTAAAAAAATAAGTGATGTCTAAAGTGTCCTTTCCAGCTCTATGATACTATTTCTGTGCATTTTAGCATATATATCTATATAGCTCCTAAGTAGTGGGCAATGTTGTAACCCATAATTCAAAGGAAGAGCAAGCTCAAATGTCTTATATCCAAAGACATATATTGAATCTGTAGTAAAATCAACATTAAAGGCATTGAGTTTGAATCCCAAAGCTTTTCCTCTTCCTGTAAAACAATGCCCCAATAAGATAGTATTTGTCTCCTCCCGTTTCCTCACTTTCCATAAGATACAATTGTCCATATCTTACAATGAAATGGTCACTAATGACCAGTCACTATTTTCATGCCTAGTTCAGGAAGAGTCACTCTCCTAGACTTGGCAATCTCCAAGTCCACAAACAACTCAGTTTCCTTCCAAAGTCAGAAGAGAGAAGTTAAGGCAGTTGTAGCCACTGTATAACCAGGAGAATCACTGGTTCCCTGTAATTGCTGCCTCTGACCAACCCCCTAGACCCTCACTGCTCATACTTCAGAAAGAAAATGATTCTTTTCTACCATGCAAAGTCATGTCAGCCATACACTATGCATTTACCCAAGCTTAATCTCAACGTCCTCACTTCTGGCAAGGAAATCAGAATTCATTTCAAATGATATCATGATAAGGATAAATCTATCAATCAGAAGGCAGGACTATGTTCTGATAACCATCCAATATTAAAATGGAACATGAGAATCCCTGCATTCTCATTGTCTTTGTGTGCACTGCATATTTTTTTCTGTTGCTGTGATTTTAACACTTCATTTTCTAGCATATCTGCAAAATTATAGCCTAGAACTCTGGAGATTTACCTTAAGTTCATATCTATACATTTAATCAAAACTACAGTAGAACTGTATGTCTCCTGGTTTGCATTGTTTGGCAAATATGAGACCAGATATCCCTCTACTTGGTTCTAAGGAAACTGATGCCCAGTATCAATTCAATCACTTCTATAATATTAGCCATTATTCTCTTTATTGTACATATCAGATTAGAAAAAAATTATGCATATTCGTCCTTCAATATCAACCTAACCTAATCTTTATCTAAATAAATTAATTTAAAAGAAATTAGAAAGAGCCTTTGTTCATTTCATTTGATTACCAGGAAATTCCTCTCTGTGCTTTTCTTTAATCTTTTGTGCTTCATCATAATAGGGTTTCTTTTGTTCTTCACTAAGTTTGTTCCACTCTAACCCGAGCTGGACACTGATTTCTGCATTGTTGGCTGCTGGGTTAGCTTTGGCTAGTGCTGGCCGGTGGATCCTTGCCCAAACCATAAATGCATTCATGGGTCGCTTCACATGACCATTTCTGTCCTTACTGAAGGGTGTGTCTGGTATTCCTACACGACAAAAATTAAGAGACTAAATTAATGTGCCACACACACACAATTTTAAAGTGAAGTGCACCTCCATCTATATTTATTCTTTAAACATCTGGAGAAAATACACACTTCAATATAGCCAAAGAACTGCCAGTATTCCAGAATTCCTCATAACCCCTGAACTCAGCATTCTAAACTATAGGTTAGAATGACTATTCCTTTCGTAAAAAAGAATAATATGATTGAAGATCTAGTGGAAGTAATAATGCTGAAGACACAGTAAACTGCTGGCATATTACCTCTCTGAGCTTTATTAATACCTCTAACAATAATTAATATTTCTTTCCCATTAAAAATATTCTATTACTGGGGGACAGGAACTATGACTTATTAATGACTATAGCCTTGGGTAGGCATCCCCTAAATGTTTAAAGGAACTCATTTACATGCTGATGTAGTGGCCATTCAAGCAAAAATAGTTATAATATTATAATGCTATATTACTTGTATTTCATTATGAAGGTGGAGCTCCTGCAAGGGGGGTCATCAACACTAGTCCCATGTCCAGGGGAAAAATAATAAATGTGACTTTTTGAGAGTCACAGAGCCAGTTGAAGTTACAATAAAGGAAGTTGGCCAAATTCACATCTCTCACATAATTCATCACAAACAACTGTCTATAAACTTCTTATACTGTTTCTCTTTATTTTAGGGTTACTTGATATGCAACATTCTAAAAAACGCACAAAGAATGAAATAAGAATTACAAAGAAAGCTTTCCCTTTCTCTCCTCTAGAAAATGAAAACAAAGCTTAAAAACTATTGAAGATAAAAGCAAGATGGGGAGATAGGGAAGAATAATCAGTAAAAAAAAAAAAAGGAACAAAAACAATAAAAAGTTTACAAAATCATGAAGATTAATACGACTTTCCATGACATTCATTGGCATAGTATTCTGTCTGAATTAAATCTTAAAATAAGAATCTTCTAAGTATATATTTGGAAATAATGGATAGAAATAAAATATCTACTTGGAGTTGTTACTGCTGTAACTATAGTCGTTTCTTTGAAAACAATTCTAGCTTATTCTACAGCACTTTCATTTTCTGTAAGTCCTTAGCTTCTAGAATACTAAAATGTTACATTTAATCATGTACTGTTTTCTCCTAGAAAAATGTTTACTGTTCATTTTTACAGAAAACAAATCCCCTTTAAATTCAGTACAAACTTTCCTGTTTAACCATTTATCGTTAAACACCATTTTTTCTTCTGTTTCTTGATACACATAAAAATACTGACCTACTACAACACAATATTTTAAAATGTTGATTATCTGCAGCATGTAAACTGAGGGCTTTGTGTTACCTAACAAAAATATTTCTATGTTTGTGTATAACCACTAATCACATCTAAATCTCATTACGCACTGGGCCTAAAAATAGATTTTTTTTTAATGTTTGGGAATCTTGAAGGTGTTAGTGTATTTTACTGGTCTATGTACAAATCAATCAGAAGTGACACCTGTGCAGACTTTGCCCTGAAAAGAATCGGTTCCATGATTTTATTTTCCTAGTTTAGTATCAGTTACGGGGCAACACAGATGAACTTTGAAAACCAGATTCCCCTGCCGTCTAATACCTGCATCTGAGGGAAGCACGGTGAGCGGGACATCTTTGGTTTCAATTTTTACAGAAGGCTCCAGTAAGGACTGCATTTTAATAGGCACTGGTGTCAAGGGGACCTTGGTCAACCGTATCAGCTCTGACGGAGGAGGTCCCTGAAACTGAATCCGGGCCCCAGGGGGGACAGGGTGGAGAGTCAAAGGGATCCTGAGGTCTTGCTGATGCGGACCAAAGGCGTTGGACGGCTGGCCCAGGATGACCTCCTTGCTGCCGTGGACCAGGCCACTGGACGCGGGCTCCGCGCAGAGCCTGCAGTCCTCGCGGAGACTCTCGGGCTGCTCCGTTTTGATGACTCCTTCTCGGAGGGCCGCCAGGCTTCTGCCTTCCCCGCCTTTCGCCGCGTCCCTCATGACCTCCTCCACCGCCAACTTGCCCTTCTTCTCGTCCCCTCGGCGGCTGCCGACGGCCAGTCCGGGGCCTTCCGCCTTGGCCGCCCTGGAAGCCCTGGGGCCCGCCTCGACGGCCCTCCGCGGCCCCACCGATGGCTCCAAGCCGGACCCCGGCTCCTGCTTCTCGGCCTTGACGTGCAGCGCCCGGGGCTGCACCGGGTGCAACTCGGGCCTGCAGGGGGCGCCCTCGGACGGGGACGGAGGCGGCGGCGGCGGCAGCAGCAGCAGCTCGGGCCTCAGCTGCAGCAGCCGCGCCTGCGCGGGCGAGGCGGCGGCGCCGTCGTCCCGGGCCTGAGGCAGGGATGGCCCTGGCGGCAGCAGCAACACCTGCTCCGGCTTCACCTGCAGCAGCCGCCGTGCCGCGGGCTGGACGCCCGACGCCGGGGCCTCCCTGCACGACGAGGCCATGGCGGCCGCGCCCGAGCCGGGCGGCAACGGAGGGGGTTCGGCGGCCGCTGCCCGAAAGGAGGAGCCCTCGACCGGCAGCGGGGGCGGAGCGGGGCGCAGCGGGCGCGGCGGGGTCGCCCGCGGCAGTTGGCGCGGCTGAGGCGGCGGCTCCGGCCTGGCCCTCTCCATGGGGGAGGGGGACGCTCCGGCCTGGTCCTGGCGGGGATTGTGAGCTCAGCCGTTTGTTGGCGACCTTCCCCCTCCCCCTTTCGGTTAAGACCCTTCCAAGGCCTTTGCTACCCAGCACCCCACGCGGTTCAAAAAGCCGCCCTCCCTCTGGGCCTCGCCCAATCACAAGCGTCCCCGGGCCTCGGCCCGCCCTCCGCTCTCGCCTCGTGCCGAGCCCTCGAATCACCCGCGATGGCCGGGGCCGGGGCACGTGCTGCCCATTTTTCCCTCTGACTCTCCCTCTCTTCCGGAGTTCTCTTCCGCTGTAGTCCTTAGTTACCCCGCCCCCGCCTGGACCGGGACAATGGCGTTGCCCAGGAAACAGTGCAGTTCCACGCTACTGACCTCCAGGGGATAAAATCCCGTGAGTCCTTTGCACTTACTGGGGAACTGGACGTGCTGTTTGCGCTGCCAGAATACGCGATCGGCACTGAGCATCGACTGGGCCTTTGGATCAGTATCGAGGGGAAAAAGGGGACATTTTGCAACTTCTCAATAACCCCATTAGTTGATCTTGCTAGGAAGAGTGTTCGACTTTCACTTAATCACCAGTCCTGTGGGCCCTACTTGCAAAATACATCCCAAATTCATCCACTAGTTTAGGTTTCCTCCGCCATTACTGTTCCAAGCGTCCATCATCTTTCACCTGGATACTGCCCTGTAGCTGATCTCCCTGCTTTTCACACTTGTGCAACTACACTGCAGCTGCCAGGGATCTTTCAAAAATACAAATCTAGCCCTGTCACACCCCACTCTCCTAAATCTTGCAATGGCTCCCCATTGGCCACATGATAAAGGTCTAATATTCTTGGCAAAGCCTTTAAAGCCTCAAATGGCTTGGGCTCTACGAACTGCTACTGCGCAGCGTTTAGCCCTAGTTCTGTGTGGCCTCTCATCATTCTCTCTCCTACCTCAAGGGCCTTTGAATATGCCCCCATAGATCGTCGTTATTTCCGTTAAATATCACCAAGATGAAGAAATGATACCCTGACTAAAAGCTATAGATTTATCTTGAAGCAGATGGTTTTTGCAACACAAGTCACCTCTCAAAGAAGACCTGCCCCAATTCTCCTTCTGATCCCCTGTTGTCAAATGTGGAAAACCGGAGTTCTCACACCCGGCAGGGAGACGACGGCAGTGGTTCTCAAACGTTTTTTTAACTCAGGAGCCGTTTATGCCCACAAAAATGATTGAAGAGTCTCAAGAGTTTTTATTGATGTGGTTTTATCTATTAATAAATTCCACATAAATAAAAACTGAGGACATCAAAAAATATTTAGCTATCCATTCATTGAAAATGTCAATAATAAATCCATTACATGTTAACATAAGACATTTTCATGATAAAACTATGTTTTTCCCAAAATTAGAAGTGTGGCATTGTGAATCTAATATCTAGCTTAGTAAAGAAATCAGTTAGATTCTCATGTCTGCTTCTGCGTTCAATCTGTTGTGATTCGCATGCCACATAGGCTCTGGAAAGCTTCGCTCATGAAAGAATGAAGTGGAAAAGGCAAATATTGCCTTAGAATTATTATGAAAATAGCTGTGAACCTAGCAGACTCTCTGAAAGAGTCAGTCCCTGAGCCACACTTTGAGAACCACTGAACTAGAGTTTAAACAAAAGAGTCAAATATGTGCATGAACAAAGGCTGGTAAAAGAAGCAGACATATCAAGTTAGTATTGATTTGTTCAAGACTGGTTCATATTCCAATCTGATTTAGTAATTCAATAAAGGTGATGTGACAGTCCTCTGTAATAGCAATGCAAATAGTATGCGGGAGTGTATTGTATGCAGAAAGCAACCTTTTTTTCTGTAAAAAACAGCTTTATTGAGGTTTGGTTTATATATCCTACGTTTAAGTTAAATGTACAGTTTGATTTGTTTTAATAAATTATAAAGTATTGTAAGCATAACTGCAATCCAGTTTCAGAACAATGCCATTAACCCTCCAAAATTGGGAAAGGGAACCCAAAAAGTTCCCTTGTTCCCATTTGCAGTCAATCTCTGCCCCCACCTCCAACTCCAGACAATCACTTATATGCTTTCTGTCTCTATAATTTTGCCTTTTCTAGAAATTTCACATAAATACAATAACATAATATGGAGGCTTATATGTCGGGCTTCTTAGCATAAGGTTTTGAGGTTCATCCAGTTTGAATTTATCAGTACTTCATTCCTTTTTTATTGCAGAGTAGTATTCATTGTGTGGAAATACCAAATTGTACATGGATATTTTATTGTGTCTCCCACTCATTTTGCTATCCATTCAGTAGTTGGTGGACATTTGGGTTATGCCTAGGTTTTGGCTACTATGAATATGACATCCATTTGTATACAAATATTTTGGGGAACATAGTTTTGTATCTCTCTTGGGTAGACAACTAGGAGCAAAATTCTACGTTATATGGTTAAGTGTATGTATAACATTTTACAGAAGTGTCAAATTGCTTTGCAAAATGTCTGTACCATTTTGTGTTTCCACCTGTAACATGTGAGAGCTACAGTTTCTCTACCTCTTCTCCAACATTTAGTATCTTAAGTCTTTTAAATTTTAGCCATTCTGGTGGATGGATAGTAGTAAATAATTGTGGTTTAAAATTGTGCCTTCACAACGAATAGTGACATTGAGTGTCTTTTTATGAGCTTTGTTGCTATTCATATATCTTCATTGCCTGGTGTCTATTGAAGTCTTTTTGCCCATTTTTTAGATTGGGTTGTTGGTTTTCTTATTGTTGATTTTTAAGAATTTTTAACATATTCTGGATAGAAGTCCTTTATTAGATATATGTTTTCAAATATTTTCTTCCAGTCTATGTCTTGTCTTTTCATTCTTTTTATTTCATTCTTAATGGTATCTTTTGAAGAGCAAAAGTTTTTAACTTTGAGGAAGTCTAATTTATCAATATGCCTTGGATCATATCTAACCTAAGGTTACAAAGGTTTTGCTCTCACGTTTTTCTCTAGCAGTGCTAAAGATTTAGCTCTTAGATTTAGCACTATGATTCATTTCAAGTTAATTTTTATGCAAAGAACCTAGATCCTTACATCACAGCATAATGTTGTTCCGATACCGTTTGTTGAAAAGACTATCCTTTGCCCGTTGAATTACCTTAGCACTTTTGTCCAAAATTATTTGACATTGTATGTGTGGGTTTACTTCTGAACTCTACTCTGTTTCTGTCTTATTCTTTGATCTATATGTCTATCTTTATGCCTGTACCACACTGTCTTGATTAGTATGGCTTTATGGTAAATTTTGGAATTAGGTCATATAAGTTCTCAAACTTAGTTCTTTTTCAAAAGCATATTAACTGTTCTTGGTCCTTTGGATTTCCATATAAATTTTAGCATCAGCTTATCAATTTTCACCGAAAAAAAGCCAGCTAGTATTTATATAAGAATTACGCTGAATCTGTGGATCAATTTTGGAAAAACTGACATTTTAACAATATTGAGTCTTCCAGTTTGCAGACATGGAACATATCTCCATTTATTTCATTCTTTAATTCTCTTGACAATGTGTTGTAATTTTCAGTTTACAGTTCTGCACTTCTTTTGTTAAATTTATCCCTGAATACTTTTTTTTTTTGATGCTGTTGTGAATGTGATTGTTAATTTCATTTCTGGTTGATTGTATATTGATTTTATATTTATATTTTCTTGTCTTATTTGCACTGGCTAGAAGCTCCAGTCCAGTGTTGAATGGAAGTGGTGAGAGTGGACATCCTTGCTTTGTAACCAATGTCAGGAGGAAAGCATTACCTTTCATTTTCAAGTGTGATGTTAGTTGTAGGTTTTATGTAGCTGCCTTTTATCAAATTAAAGAAATTTCTTTCTATTCCTAGTTTGTTGAGAGCTTTATCATGAATGTTGAATTTTATCAAATGCTTTTTCTACACCTATTAAGATGATCATCTGACTTTCTCTTTATTCCGGGGATCAGCAACATTTTCCAGAAAGGACCATATAGTAAGTATTTTTTGTTTTGTGAGCTATATGATCTCTGTGGCAACCAATCAATTGTGCTATTGTAGCATGAAAGCAATTATAGACAACATGTAAATGAATAGACATGGTTGTGTTCCAATAAAACTTTATTTACAAAAACAACAGGCATGGCAGATTTGGCCTAAGGGCTGTAGTTTGCTGACCCCGTTTTACTCTATTGATAGATGCATTACATTAATTGGTATTCAGATGTTAAGCTAACCTGCATTCCTGGATAAACCCACTCGGTCATAATGTATAATCCTTTTTATACATTACTGGATCCAACTGCTATTCTTTTAAGAATTTGAGCATTTATATTCATGAAGGATATTAGTCTACAATTTTCTTGTCTTTGTCTGCAGCTTTGGTATAAGGGTAAAATGAGCTGGAAAGTGTTCCCTTCTCTTCTATTTTTGAAAAGATTTGTGTTGGATTGGAATTATTAATTTAATAAATGTCAATAGAATTCATTGACTTCTATAGACTGGACTTTTCTTTGTAGGAAGTTTTTTAATAACTCAAATAATTTAATGTCTTTACTTGATATAGATCTATTCAGATTTTATATTTCTTCTTATGTCAACTTTGATTATTTCTGTCTGCGTATTTGCCCATTTCAACTAAGTTGTCAAATTGTTGGCATAAGGTTGTTCATAATATTCCTTTATAATCCTTTTAATTTCTGTAGAGTTCAGAATGTTTCTTCTTTCATTCCTAATTTTGGTATTTTGTGTCTTTACTTTTTTCTTGGTCATTTTACCAAAATTTTATCAACTTCATAGGTCTTTTCAAAGAAACAGCCATCAGTTTCACTGAGATTCTCTACTGTTTTGCTAGCTTTTTTAAAGAAATGTCTTCTGGTGTGGTCTTTATTATTTTTTTACTTATTCTACTTACTTTGGGTTTGATTTGCTCTTCTGTTTCTAATATCTTAAGGTGGGAAGCTAAGTTAATTGATTTTTATAGGTTATTGATTTTAAATCTTGTTTCCTTTCTAATATAAGCATTTAAAGCTATAAATTTCCCTTTATTCCCTGCTTTACCATTGTTCCATTAATTTTGATATGTCATGATTTTATGTTCAATCAGTAGAAAATATATTCTAATTTCCTTAGTGATTTCTTCTTTGACCCATAAGTTATTTAGAAGCACGTTGTTTAATTTCCAACTATATGGAAATTTTCCAGATTGCTTTCTGCTATTGATTTCTAATTTAATTCCACATGGTCAGAGAACATACTTTGTATTATTTCAGTCCTTGTAAATGTTTTGTGACTTGTTCTGTTACCTTGCATATGGTCTATTCTTGAGAATCTTTTGTATATGCTTGAAAAGAATGTAGATTCTACTGTCATTGGGTGGAGTGTTCTAGTTGTTAAGTAGCATTGCTCAAGTATTCTATATTCTTTCTGATTTGCTGTCTAGTTGTAGTATCAATAATGAGCGAGAAATATTGAAATATGTAACTATAATTACTGAATAGTCTATTTCTCCTTTCAATTTTGTCAACTTTTGCTTCACTTATTTTGGGGCTCTCTTTTTAGGTGCAAGTATATTTGTAATTGCTGTATCTTTTTGGTAAATTGACCCTTTTATCATTATGAAATGTTTCTCTCTGTCCTAGTGATATTTCTTGGATTAAAGTCTATTTTAATATACCCTCTCCAGCTTTCTTATGGTTACTGCTTACTATGTATACCTTTTCCCATCCTATTACTGTCAATTCATTGTATTTTAAATATAAAGAGTTTCTCCTGTAGGTAGAATGTGCTTTTTAATCTTGACTGTTCTACCTATTGATTGGAGTTTTTAGTCCAGTAAAATTTAATGCAATTATTGATGTGCTTAGAATTGTGGCTGTCACTTTGGAATTTGTTTTCTCTATGCTTTTTGTTCCTATTGTTTCTCCCATACTGCTTTCCTTCGGTTGTACAAATATCTTTAGTATACCATTTTAATTCCTCTGTTGATTTTTTTAGATGAATTTATGAATTGTAGTGTGTGTGAGTATGAGTGTGTGTGTGTGTGCATGCTTTTTGGTTTACAATATTCATCTTTAACTTATCACAGTCTTTTTCAGGTTAATACTGACTTAATTCTGGTAAAATATAACAACATTTCACCAGTAGAATTCCATTTCCTCTTCATTCCTTTATGCTATTATTGTCATATATTTTACACTTATGTATGTTACAAACCAAGTAATCTGGTAATATATTTATGGCTTTAAACAATATTGAGTTTTTAAAAGAAATTAAGAAAAGAAAGAAAAATTATAGTCTTTTATATTTCCCCACATATTTACTATTTTGCATGCTCTTTTTTCCTTCCTGTAGATCCAAGTTATTGTCTAATGTCATTTCCTTTAGTATTTTTGGAAGGCAGGTCTGCTAGCAACAAATTCTCTCAATTTTTGCTTATCTGCAAATATCTTTATTTCACCTTCATCTTTGAAGGCTAGTTTCACTGGATATAGAATTCATGGTTGACCTGCTTTTCTTTTTTCTTTCAGCACCTCAAATGTGTCATTCCACTACCCTCTTTTGTTTCTGAGGAGAAATCAGTCAGTAATTATACTTTTATTTCCCCTATGCATGATGAGACGTCTTTCTTTTGGCAGCTGTCAAAGTTTTCTCTTTCCTTTTTGACTTTCAAGAATTTGGCTATTGTTAGTCTAGGTGTGACTCTCTTTGTGTTTATCCTACTTGGGATTTGTTGAGCTTCTTGTATCTGTAAGTTTTGTTTTAAGTCAAATTTGAGAAGGTTTAAGTCATTATTTCTTCAAGTGTTTTTTCTACCCATTCTCTTTCTCTTGTCCTTTAAGGACTTCCATCAACATGTGCTGGACTCCTTACCATTACCCTACAAACCTCTGATGCTCAGTTCATTTTTCTTCAGTCCTTTTTATCTCTATTCTCTGGATTGGGTAGTTTGTATTGATCTATCTTCAAGCTTGCTGATTCTTTCTTCTACCATCTCGATTCTACTGTTGAGCCTATCTAGTGAAGTTTTCATTTCAATTGTACTTTTCAACTCTAGAATTTCAATTTTTAATAATTTTCTATTTGTTAAGGTTTCCTATTTGTTATTCTCATACTTTTATTTAATTCTTTGAACATATTTATAATAGCTTCTTTGAAGTTTTTGTTTGTTAAACCTAACATCTGGACCCCACTCAGAGTAAGTTTCTTTTTACAGAAAGCTATCTTTTGATTTGCTAATGAGTCTGATAGATTTTTTGCTCTTATGTCTCATGTAAGGGCACCAATAATGATTGTCAAATAACATAAGATATCAATTTCAGTAGTTGCTTCCTTTATGATTTATGTAGGGCATAGCCGGTGTTACTTATTTATTTACTTAATGATGGAAATCTATCTGTAGTGACCTTTTCTTTCAGATTCCTTGTAATGGGTTGAATAGTGCCCCCCTCAAAATTCATATTCAGAACCTCAGAATGTGACCTTATTTGGAAATAGGGTCTTTGGAGATGTAATTACTTAACGATTGAGAGGAAATAATACTGGATTTGGGTGAACCTTAAATCCAATGACTGGTGTTCTTATAAGAGAAGAAGACAGATGCACAGAGAAGGTGACATAAAGATGGAGGCAGAGTTGGAGGGATGCATCTGCAAGCCAAGGAATGCCAAGGATTGCTGGAAGCCACCAGAAGCTAGGAAGAGGCATTAAACAGATTTTCCCTCAGAACCTCCAGAAGGGCTCAATCTGCCTACACCTTGATTTCAGAGTGCTGGTATCCAGAACTGAGAGCCAACATGTTTCTGTTGTTTTAGGTCCCAAGTTTGTGGTACTTTGTTACAGTAGCCTTTGTAAACTAACACATTCCCTTTTCTTCTCTCTCTTTTCTTAACAGAGAATGTGCAGCAGAAAGTTCTGGGTTTAGTTCTTTTTTATGACTGCTACCATCCATTGACTAAGGTCTAGAGGAGAGTTTCCATTCACTGATTGATTTATTTATTCATCCAACAAATATTTACTGAACCCCTGGAATGTGCCAAGCTCTGTGCTAGACCCTAGGAATATAACAAGAAATAAGACAAGTGATTCTTCTTTCCTTACACAACTTATCTTTTTAAAAGGAAATGTTAAATTCATACCAGAACTGTCCAAGGTCAAAAAAATGTCCCCAAAGAAGGTTACTTAAAGTGAATCCACTAAAACAATGTTATGGACTAAATGTTTGTGACCCACAAAATTTGTATGCTGAAACCCTAACCCCCAGTGTCTGTATTTGGAGATGAGGCCCCTAAGGAAGTAATTAAGGTTAAATGAGGTCATAAGGGCGGGGCCCTGATCCAATACGATTAGTGTTTTTGTGAGAAGAGACACCAGAGAGCTCTGTCCACTTCTGCTTCCCTCAAGAACACACTGAGGAAAGGCCATACATGTGAGGACATAGTGAGAAGGTGGCCATCTAAAAGCCAAGAAGAGAGTTCTCACCAGGAACTGACCCTGCTGGAGATCGATCTGGGACTTCCAGCCTCCAGAAGTGTGAGAAAATAAATTTCTGTTGTTTAAGCCATCCAGCCTGTGGTATTTTGTTATGGCAGCCCAAGCAGATTAATACAAACAGGAAAAATATCCATACTAGTAGTATGTAGTAGTATATAGTAGTAGGAAAAGGGTACTTATTATCCTTAAAAGATTATGAAATGAGTTTAATTAAACTTATATTTTAGAAATTTTAGATTATAATTGCCAATACATGCTAATTCTTAGAACAAACACAGAATGAACCAAGTACTGATTTTTTTTTTTTTTGAGGAAGATTAGCGCTGAGCTAACATCTGCTGCCAATCCTCCTCCTTTTGCTGAGGAAGACTGGCCCTGACCTAACACCCATGCCCATCTTCCTCTACTTTATACATGGGACGCCTGCCAAAGCATGGCTTTTGCCAAGCGGTGCCATGTCCACACCCGGGATCCAAACTGGCGAGCCCGGGACCACTGAGAAGCAGAACGTGTGAACTTAACAGCTGCGCCACCGGGCTGGCCCCCAAGTGCTAATTATTGATGGAGGAAGTTGGACATTTCTTTTTGGACCTTTAATGCAGAGAGCTGACTTAATTATTCTTCACAGTTCCAGCAGAGTATTATCTTTGGTCTGTGCAAGTACCCGTATTAGTTTCCTATTGCTATTGTAGCAAATCCCCACAAATTTACTGGCTTTAAACAAGACAAATTTATTATCTTACAGTTCTGAAGGTAGAAGTCTTAAATGGGTCACATGGGACTAAAACCAAGGTGTAAGTAAAGCTGCTTTCCTTCTGGCAGCTCGGGGGAAGAATCCATTCCTTAGCTTTTCCAGTTTCTAGAGGCTGCCCACATTTCTTGACTCATGGACCTTTTCCATCTTCAAACCAACAATTGCATCACTCTGACCCCTGCTTCCATTGTTACATCATCTTCTCTGGTGCATTTATTTCCCTTTTCCATCTTTTGAGTACCCTTGAGATTACATTAGGCCCACCCGGATAATCTAGGATTATCTCCCTATCTGAAAATCCTTAACTTAATCACATCTGCAAAGTTCCTTTTGCCATGTAAGGTAACATATCCCCACTTTCCTAGGATTAGTACACGGACATTTTTGGAGGGGTCATTATTCTGCCTACAGCAGTCCCCATTCTTGTTTTGTTTTATTATTTTATTTTATGACTCTTCTCCTTCATTTATCATTTCCGTTCCCATTCCAGTTCTACCCTCCCTCACCCCCATCCCCCAGGCACCCACTTTAATGTATTTAATGTGTCCTTGGTTGTATATGTATCATTGAGTTATATACAGTGTTTCGTATATACATGTATTTGTTTTTTAATTTACACATATCATCTTAGATATAGACTCACTTTATGTCTTATGTTTTTCACTTAGCATAATTTTTTTAAATTTCTTTTTGCTTACTTGTATTTTCTACAGTAGATGTTTCACTGGATTTTTTTTAGTTTATTTTTTAAGTGTACAATTTAGTGATTTTTAGTATGTTCACAACGTTGTGCAACAATCACCACTAGCTGCTTCCAGAATATTTTCATCATCCCAAAAGGAATGAACCCATTAGTAGTTACTCGCCATTCCCCTTTTCCCACCCTCTCAAAACTACTAAGCTACTCTCTGTCCCTATGAAGCCCAATTGTTAAAAGATCTATCCATGTCATATAGGTAAGTCTGGTTCTGAGCTCCTGACTTCTGCTTTCTGTGCATCAAGCACTTTTTGCTTCTACATTCTTCTAATAATGGACTCCTAGGTTGCCTACAGTGAACTCCTACCACAACCAGTGTTGTCATGCACATGATCCCTCAAATCTGTACGACATTTTCTCTGCAGATATACGCAGAATGGGATTGCTGGCTCATAGGTATGCACATTCACCGCTTCACTAACTAAACAGATTTCTCTCCAAGGTGGCTATTCCACTTCAAATTACAGTACATGAGGGTTTCCTTTTTCCCTCTTTCTTACCAACACTGGGTTTTATTCAATAAATTTTGCGAATCTTATAGATCTACAGAAGTATCCGATGTACTATTGTTTTACTTTGCACTTCTCTAATCTTTAGAGAGGTTGAGCATTTCTTCATACACTTAGTAGTTTTTCCCCATCAGTGATATGCATATTCTAATCATTTACCATTTTATTATTGGGTTTCCTGCCTTTTCAATGTTGATCTGCAGGAGTCCCTTGTTTATTATAGATTTTCAAACATTGCAAATATCTTGTTCTTGTCTGTAACCCATCTATTCATGTGTCTCTGATAGCCTCTGTTGAACAGAAATCCTGAATTTAATGTAGCTGCATCCCTCATTTTTAGGGTCTTGCTTAAGAAATATTTCCAACCCCAAGTTCCTCAAAGAAATTCTCTTTTATTTTCTTCCATGAGTTCTGTAATTTTACCTTTTATATTTAGGTCTTTAGCGTATATGGGATTTTCCTTCATATATGATGTATAATAGAGATCCACGTTCATTTCATATGGTAATCTAGTTATCCTAACAGCATCTAACGATCCATGTTTTTTCTCCTACTTTAGCCTGTCTCCATGTATCAAGTGGCCCTATATAAGCAGTCACATGGAGAGAACTGCAGCTTCCTGCCAACAGCCATGTAAGTGAATCGTGTTGGCAGCAGATCCTCTATCCCCATTCAAGCCTTCGGATGATGACAGACACAGCTGACATCTTAATTATAACCTCATGAAAGACTCTGAGCCAAAACCACCCTGCTAGTCTACTCCTGAATTCTTGACTTAAAGAAACTATGTGAGACAATAAATGTTTACTGTTGTTTTAAACCATTAAATTTTGGGATAATTTGTTACACAACTGAGAATAATTAATACAATTTTTTTAATTGAAGTATATTTGACATACAATATCATATTAGTTTCAGATGTACATCATAGTGATTCAATATTTATATACATTACAAAATGATCACCACAATAATGTAGTTACCATCTGTCACCATACAATGTTATTACAATATTGTTGATTCTATTCCCTCTGCTGTACATTACATTCCCATGAGACTTATTTTATAATGAAGTTTGTACCTCTTAATCTCATTCACCTATTTTGCCTGCTCCCCAACCCCTTCCTGCTCTGGTAATCATCAGTTTATTTCCTATATCTGTGAGTCTGTTTCTGTTTTGTTTTGTTTGTTCGTTTGTTTTGGTTTTTAGATTTCACATATAAGTGAAATCATACAGTATTTGTCTTTCTCTGTCTAACTTATTTCACTTAGCATAATACCTTCTAGGTCTATTCATGTTGTTGCAAATGGCAAGATTTCATTCTTTTTTATGGCTGAGTAATATTCCATTGTGTGTGTGTGTATATATATATACATACCACATGCTCCTTATCCATTCATCTGTTGATGGGTACTTAGGTTGCTTCCATATCTTGGCTATTGTAAATAATGCTGCAGTGAACATAAGGATTCATGTATCTCTTCAAATTAGTGACTTTGTTTTCATCACATACATACCCAGAAGTGGAACTGCTGGATCAAATGGTAGTTCTATTTTTAATTCTTCGAAGAACATCCATTGCTGGCTTTTCCATAGTGGCTGCACCAACTTACATTCCCACTAACAGTGTATGAGGGTTCCCTTTTCTCCACATCTTTGCCAATTCTTGTTATTTTTTGTCTTTTTGATAATAGTCATTTTGACAGGTGTGAGATGATATCTCATTGCGGTTTTGATTTGCATTTCTCTCATGATTAGTGATGTTGAGTATCTTTTCATATGCCCATTGACCATCTGTATGTCTTCTTTGGAAAAATGTCTATTCAAGTCATCTGCCCATTTGTGTGCATGGGTGAGGAAGATTGGCCCTGAGCTAACATGTGGTGCCAATCTTCCTCTTTTTGCATGAGGAAGATTGTTGCTGAGCTAACATCTGTGCCAATCTTCCCCTATTTTATATGGCATGCCACTGCAGCGTGGCTTGATGAGCAGTGCTAGGTCCATGCCTGGGATCTGAACCTGCGAACCCCAGGCCACCAAAACAGAGCACTCAAACTTAACCACTACGCCACTGGGCCAGCCCTTCTGCCTATTTTTCAATCAGCTTGTTTGGTTTTTTGATATCACCTTGTGTAAGTTCTTTATATTTATTTTGGATATTAACCCCTTATCAAATGTATGATTTTCAAATATCTTCTCCCATTCAGTAGGTTGCCTTTTCATTTTGTTGATGGTTTCCTTTCTGTGTAAAAGCTTTTTAGTTTAATGTAATCCCATTTGTTTATTTTCTCTCTTGTTTCCCTTGCCTGAGGAGACTGGTTCCAAAAAATATTGCTAAGACCGATGTCAAAGAGCTGACTGCTAATGTTTTCTTCTAGGAGTTTTATGTTTTCAGGTCTTACATTCAAGTCTTTAATACACTTTGAAATTATTTTTATATATAGTGTAAGATAGTAGTCCAGTTTCATTCTTTAGCATGTGGCTGTCCAGTTTTCCCAACATCATTTATTGAAGAGACTGTTTTTTCCTCGTATATTCTTGCCTCCTTTGTCATAGATTAATTAACCATAAATGCATGTGTTTATTTCTGGGCTCTCTATTCTATTCCATTGATCTATGTGTCTGTTTTCATGCCAGTACCATACTGTTTTGATTATTATCACTTTTTAGTATAGTTTGGAATCAGGGAGTGTGATACCTCCAACTTTGTTCTTCTTTCTCGAGATTGCCTTGGGTATTCAGAGTCTTTTGTGACTCCATACAAATTTTAGGATTCTTTGCCCTAGTTTTGTGAAAAATACTATTGGTGTTTTGATGTGATTGCACTGAATCTGCAGACTGCTTTTGGTAGTGTGGCCATTTTAACAATATTATTTCTTCCAATCCACAAGCATGGTATATCTTTCCATTTATTTGTGTCATCTTCAAGGTCCTTCATCAAAGTCTTATAGTTTTCAGAGTACAGGTCTTTCACCTCCTTGGTTAAATTTATTCCTAGGTATTTTATTTGTTTTGATGCAATTGTAAATGGGATTGTTTTCTTAATTTGTCTTTCTGAAAGCTTGTTATTAGTGTATAGAAACACAACTGATTTTTGTATATTAATTTTGTATCCTGCAACTTTACTAAATTCATTTATTAGTTCTAATAGTTTTTCTTGGAGTCTTTAGGGTTTTCTATATATGGTGTCATGTCATCTGCAAATAGTGACAGTTTCTTCTTTCTTTCCAATTTGGATGCCTTTTATTTCTTTTTCTTGCCTAATTGCTGTGGCTTGGACTTTGAATACTATGTTGAATACAAGTGGCAAGAGTGGGCATCCCTGTCTTGTTCCTAATCTTAGAGGGGAAGCTTTTAGCTTTTAACCACTGAGTATGATGAACTCAATGGTGGGGCTTGTCATATAGGGCCTTTATTATGTTGAGGTGCATTCCTTCTATACTAACTTTGTTGAGAGTTTTTATCACAAATGGATGTTGAATTTTGTCAATGCTTTTTCTCCACCTATTGAAATGGTCATATGATTTTTATCCTTTCTTTTGTTAGCATGGTGTATCATGTTGATTGACTTGTAGATATTTAACCATCCTGTGTCCCTGGAATAAATCCCACTTGATCATGGTTTATGATCCCTTCAATGTATTGTTTAATTCTGTTTGCTAATATTGTGTTGAGGATTTTTGCAGCTATGTTCATCAGGGATATTGGCCTGTGATTTTCTTTTTTTTGTGGTGTCTTGGGTTTTGGTATCAGGGTAATCTTGGCTTCATAAAGTGAGTTTTGAAACATTCCTTCCTCTTCAATTTTTTTGGACTAAATTGAGAAGGATAGGTATTAACTCTTCTTTAAACGTTTGGTAGAATTCATCTGTGAAGCCATCTGGCCTCGGACTTTTGTTTTTTTGGAAGGTTTTAAATTACTGATTCAATTCTACTACTTGTAATTGATCTATTTGGATTTTCTATTTATTCATTATTCAGTCTTGGAAAGTTTTGTGTCTCTAGATATTTATCCATTTGTTCTAGGTTTTCCAATATGTTGATGTATAATTGTTGGTAGTAATCTCTTATGATCCTTTGTATTTCTGTGGTGTCAGTTGTAACTTCTCCTCTTTCAGTCTGACTTTATTTGGGCCCTCTACTTTTTTAAAATTTTGTTTTGTTTTATTTATTTATTTATATATTTATTTGGTGAGGAAGATTGTTGCTGAGCTAACATCTGTGCCAATCTTCCTCTAGTTTGTGTGTTGGATGCCACTACAGCTTGGTTTGATGAGCAGTGTGTAGGTCCATGCCCAGGATGTGAACCCATGAACCCCAGGACGCTGAAACAGAGTGTGCAAACTTAAACACTGTGCAACTAGGCTGGCCCCTCCACTTTTTTTTAATGAGTCTATCTAAAGGTTTATCTATTTTGTTTATCTTTTCAAAGAACCAGCTTTTAGTTTCACTGATCTTTCTATTTTTTTTAGATTCTATTTCATTTATTTCTGCTCTGATCTTTATTATTTCCTTCCTTCTACTAACTTTGGGCCTTGCTATTCTTTTTCTAATTCTTTTAGATGTAAAGTTAGATGGTTTATTTGAGATTTTTCTGGTTTCTTAAAGTAGGCTTTTATTGCTATGAACTTCCCTCTTAGAACTATTTTTGCTGCATCCCATAGATTTTGGAACATTGTGTTTCCATTTTCACTTGGCTCAAGGCATTTTTTGATTTCCTCTTTGATTTGTTCATTCACTCATTGGTTGTTTAGTAGCATGTTGTTTAGTGTCCACGTGTTTGTCTTGTTTCCAGGGTTTTTTTTTTTTGTATTTGATTTCTAGTTTCAGACCATTATGATTGGAAAAGATGCTTGATATGATTTCAGTTTCCATAAATTTATTGAGACTTGGTTTGTGGCCTAATACATGATCTATCATGGAGAATGTTCCATGTGCACTTGAAAAGAATGTGTTTTCTTCCCTTTGTAAATGGAATGATCTGTATACATCTATTAAGTCCATCTGGCCTAATGTGTCATTTAAGGCCAATGTTTCCTTATTGATTTTCTGTCTAGATAACCTGTCCATTGATGTAAGTGAGGTGCTAAAGTCCCTTACTATTATTGTGTTTGTCACTTCATCTCTTATGTTTGTTAATATTTTATTTGTGTCTTTAGCTGCTTCTACGTTGGTTGCATAAATATTTATTAATGTCATATCCTCTTCTTAGATTGACCCCTTGATCATTTTGCAATGCCCTTCTTTATCTTTTGGCACAGTCTTTGTTTTAAAGTCTATTTTGTCTGATATGAATATTACTATAACAGTTTTCCTTGCATTTCTGTTTACATGGGATAACTTTTTTTTTTGCAGTTGATTTGAAGGTGATAGTCACTTAAGTTCTAATGCATTCTGAAAGCACTACATTTTTACTCTCCCCCATGTTTTATGCTTTTGATGTTATATTTTACATCTTTTATTTTGTGTATTTCTTAAATACTTATTGTAGTTATGGCTGATTTTACTACTTTTGTCTTTTAACCTTTATACTAGCTTTTTTTTTTTTTTGAGGAAGATTAGCCCTGAGCTAACATCTGCTGCTAATCCTACCCTTTTTTGCTGAGGAAGACTGACTGTGAGTTAACATCTGTGCCCATCTTCCTCTACTTTATATCTGGGACGCCTACCACAGCATGCCTTGCCAAGTGGTGCCATGTCCGCACCTAGGATCCGAACCAGTGAACCCTGGGCCGCCAAAGTGGAATGTGAAAACTTAACCAGTGTGCCACCAGGCTGGCCCCTATACTAGCTTTTTAAGTCACTGATCCACTGCCTTTACTAAATATTTGCCTCTACCATTGACATTTTTTTCTTTCATATATATTCTTGTTTCTAGTTATAGCCTTTTCTTTTCTACTTAAATTGCAACTCTCTATCAGAGCAGGTTAGCAAACACATAATTATAACATTAAAGACAAAGGGAAGGAAAAGATCAAAAATAATTATAATCATTCCTTCTAACCACAAATTCACAACACAAAACAGAATAAGTTGTGACAACAATAACTTAGATGTGGAAGGGAAAGGTATGGAACCTGCTTAGACAAAGGAAATAAGAAGTTATCAGAAAATGCTATCTCATCTACAAGATCTTTTATACAAACCTCATGGTAACCACTAAAACACTCAGAACAGAGATGTAAATGATAAAGAGAAAACTGAGAAAACCATCATAGAGAACCACCAAACTGAATTGGCAGACCAAAATACATGGGATGAAAAACAAGGGAAATGCAGAACAACTGGAAAACAAGTGATAAAATGGCAGCATTAAGCTCTCATATGTCAATACTGACTTCAAATGTAAATGAGTTGAATTCTCCAATAAAAAGACACAGAGTGGCTGGAAGGATTGAAAAACAAGACCCAACAATATGCTGCCTCCAGGAAACACATCTCAGCTCTAAAGACCAACACAGGCTCAGAGTGAAGGGATGGAAGATGATACTACAAGCTAATAAATGAAAGCAGATGTTGCTATACTTATATCAGACAAAATAGACTTCAAGATAAAAGAGGCAATGAGAAACAAAGAGGGGCAGTATATTGATAAAAGGAACTCTCCACCAAGAGGACATAACATTTATAAACATATATGCATCTAATACAGGAGCACCAAAGTATAAAAAGCAACTATTAACAGACCTAGAAGGAGATATTAACAGCAACATGATAATACTACAGGACCTTAACCCCCCATTTACATGAATGGATAGATAATCCAGACAGAAAGTCAACAAGGAAATAGTGAAATTAAGTGAAAAACTAGACCAGATGGACTTAATAGATATATATAGAACAATCCATACAAAAACAGCAGAATACACTTTCTTCTCAAGTGCACATGGGACATTCTCAAAGATAGACCATATGTTGGGAAACAAGGCAAGCCTCAATAAATTTGAGAAGATTTAAATCATATCAAGCGTCTTTACTGACCACAATGCTATGAAACTATAAAACAACTACAGGAAAAAGCTGAGAAAGTGACAAATATGTGGAGACTAAACAACATGCTACTAAACAACCAATGGATCGTTGAAGAAATTAAAGGAGAAATAAAAAAATATGGACACAAATGAAAATGAAAATAGACCATACTGCCTCATACGGGAGGCAGCCAAAGCAGTCCTAAAGGGAAATTCATAGCAATACAGGTCGCCCTTAACAAACAAGAAAAATCTCAAATAAGCAATCTTAAACTACACCTAACAGAACTAGAAAAAGATGAACAAACAAAACCCAAAGTCAGAAGAAAGCGGGAAATAGTAAAAATTGGAGCAGAAATAAATGAAATTGAAACCACAAGAAACAGTAGAAAGGATCAATGAAACTAAGAGCTGCTTCTCTGAGAAGGTAAACAAAATTTACAAACCATTAGCCAGACTCATCAAGAAAAAAAGAGAGAAGGCTCAAATAAAATGAGAAATGACAGAGAAGAAATTACAACAGATAACATAGAAATACAAAGGATTATAAGAGAATACTATGAAAAACTATTTGCCAACAAATTGGACAAACTAGATGAAATGGATAAATTCCTAGACTCATACAACATCCCAAAACTGAATTAAGAAGTATTAGAGAATCTGAATAGACAAATCACAAGTAAAGAGATTGAAACAGTAATCAAAAACCTCCCCCAAATAAAAGTCTGGGACCAGATGGCTTCTCTGGAGAATTCTCCCAAACATTCAAAGAAGACTTAATACCTATCTTTCTCAAACTATTCCAAAAAATTGAAGAAGATGGAACAATTCCTAACACATTTTACAAAGCCAACATCACCCTGATCCCAAAGCCAGACAAGAACAACACAAAGAAGGTTAATTACAGGCCAATATCTCTGATTAACATAGATGCAAAAATCCTCAACAAAATATTGGCAAACTGAATACAGCAATACATTAAAAGGATTAAATACCGGGGCTGGCCCCGTGGCCAAGTGGTTAAGTTCGCGCGCTCCACTGCAGGCGGCCCAGTGTTTCGTTAGTTCGAATCCTGGGCGCGGACATAGCACTGCTCATCAGACCACGCTGAGGCAGCGTCCCACATGCCACAACTAGAAAAACCCACAACGAAGAATACACAACTATGTACCGGGGGGCTTTGGGGAGAAAAAGGAAAAAATAAAATCTTTAAAAAAAAAAAAAAGGATCAAATACCATGATCAAGTGGGATTTATACCAGGCATGCAGTGATGGTTCAACGTCTGCAAATCAATCAGTGTGATACATCACATTGAGAAAATGAAGAATAAAAACCACATGATCATCTAAATAGATGCGGAGAAAGCATTTGAAAGATCCACAATCCATTTATGACAAAAACTCTCAATAAAATGGGTATAGAAGGAAAATACCTCAACATAATAAAGGCCATATAAGGTAGACCCACAGCCAGCATCATATTCAACAGGGAATAACTGAAAGCCATCCCTCGGAGAACAGGAACAAGATAAGTGTGCCCACTCTCACCACTCTTATTCAACATAGTCCTGAAGGTTTTGGCCAGAGAAATTAGGCAAGAAAAATAAGTAAAAGGTATCCAAGTTGGCAGTGAAGAAGTGAAACTCTCACTGTTCACAGAAGACATGATTTTATATATACAAAACCCTAAAGAATCCATCAGAAAACTATTAGAAATAATCAACCACTACACCAAGGTTGCAGCATACAAAATCAACTTATAAAAATCGGTTGCATTTCTATACTCTGATAACAAACTAACAGAAAGAGAACTCAAGAATGCAATCCCATTTACAATCACAACAAAAATAATGAAATATCTAGGAATAAATTTAACCAAGGAAGTGAAAGACCTATACAATGAAAACTATAAGACATTATTGAAAGAAAGTGATGATGACATAAAGAAATGGAAAGATATTCCATGCACATGGATTGGAAGAATAAACATAGTTAAAATGTCCATACCACCTAAAGCAATCTACAGATTCAGTACAATCCCAATCAGAATCCCAGTGACATTCTTCACAGAAATAGAACAAAGAATCCTGAAATTCATGTGGGGCAACAAAAGACCCCAAATAGCTAGAGCAATCCTGTGAAAAAAGAACAAAGCTGGAGGCATCACAATCCCTGACTTCAAAATATACTACAAAGTTATAATAATCAAAACAGCATGGTACTGGTACAAAAACAGACACAGGGGTCAATGGAAAAGAATTGAAAGCCCAGAAATAAAATCACACACCTACAGACAGCTAATCTTTGACAAAGAAGCTAAGAACATACAATGGAGAAAGGACAGTCTCTTCAGTAAATGGTGTTGGGAAAACTGGACAGTCACATGCAAAACGATGAAAGTAAATCATCTTTCACCATACACAAAAGTTAACTCAAAATGGATCAAAGACTTGAAGGTAACACGTGAAACCATAAAACTCCTAGAAGAAAATATAGGCGGTACACTCTTTGACATCAGTCTTGAAGGATTTTTTCGAATACCATGTCTACTTGGGCAAGGGAAACAAAAGAAAAAATAAACAAGTGGGATTTCATCTGACTAAACAGCTTCTGCAAGGCAAATGAAACTGGGAACAAAACAAAAAGACAATCCACCAACTGGAAGGAAATATTTGCAAATCATATATACAACAAGGAGCTAATCTCCAAAGTATATAAAGAACTCACACAACTCAGAAAAAAAGAAACCAAACAACCTGATGAAAAAATGGGCAGAGGATATGACTAGACATTTTTCCAAGGAAGATACACAGATGGCCAATAGGCACATGAAAAGATGTTGAACATCACTAATCTTCAGGGAAATGCAAATCAAAACTACACTTAGATGTCATCTTACAACCATTAGAATGGCTATAACCACCAACACAAAAAATAACAAATGTTGGAGAGGATGTGGAGAAAAGGGAACCCTCATACGCTACTGGTGGGAATGCAAATTGGTGCAGCCACTATGGGAAACAGTATGAATATTTTGCAAAAATTAAAAATAGAAATACCATATGATCCAGCTATCCTGCTACTGGGTGTTTATCCAAAGAACTTGAAATCAACAATTCAAAGAGATTTATGCACTCCTATGTTTGCAGCATTATTCACAATAGCCAAGATATAGAAGCAACCCAAGTGCCCATCAACTGATGAGTGGATAAAAAAGATGTGATGTGTATATATATATATGTGTGTGTGTGTGTGTGTGTGTGTATACAATGGAACACTGCTCAGCTATAAAAAACACAAAATTGTCCCATTTGCAGCAACATGGTGGACCTTGAGGTTATTATGTTAAGCAAAATAAGCCAGACCGAGAACGACAAACACCATATGATTTCACTCATATGTGGGAGATAAACAAACACATGGACAAAGAGAACAAAGCCCTGTGGCCGAGTGGTTAAGTTCATGCCCTCTGCTTTGGCGGCCCAGGGTCTCACTGGTTCAGATCCTGGGCGTGGACCTAGCACCACTCATAAAGCCATGCTGAGGTGGCATCCCACATGCCACAACTAGAAGGACCCACAACTAAAAATATACAACTATGTGCCAGGGGGCTTTGTGGAGAAGAAGGACAAACAAAACCTTTAAAAAAAAAAAGAGAGAACAGATTAGTGGTTACCAGAGGGGAAGGGGGTTGGGAATGGGCATAAAGGGTAAAGGGACACATGTATATGGTGACTGAAAAATAATAGTGTACAACTGAAATTTCACAATGTTATAAACTATTATGACCTCAATAAAAAAAATTCTCAGCACAAGAAACAAAATTTCTAACTACGTATAGTGACGGATGTTAACTAGACTTGTTGTGGTGATCATTTCATAATATATACAAATATCTAATCATTATGTTTTGCACTTGAAACTTATATAATGTTATATGTTAATTATACCTCAACAAAAAAAGTATGAAAAAAAGATTCTCCCTTTGTCTTTAACTTTTGCCATGTTAATTATAATGTGTCTTGGTGTGGGCCCCTTTAGTTCATCTTGTTTGGGACTCTCTATGCTTTCTCAACCTGGATGTCTGTTTCTTTCTCCAGGTTAGGCGAGTTTTCAGCCATTATTTCTTCAAACAAGTTTTCTGCCCGTTTCTCTCTCTCTCTTCTCCTTCTGGGACCCCTATAATGTGAATGTTAGTATACTTGATGTTGTACCAGATGTCTCTTTAACTACCTTCATTTTTAAAAGTTCTTTTTTCTTTTTGCTGTTCTGATTGGGTCATTTCCACTGTTTTGTCTTCCAGATTGCTGATCCATTCTTCTGTATCATCTAATCTGCTGTTGATTCTCTATAGTGTTTCATTTCATTTCAGTTATTGTGTTCTTCAGCTCTGATTGGTTCTTTCTTATATTTTCTAACTCTTTGTTGAACTTCTCACTGTGTTCCTCCATTCTTTTCTGGAGTTCTGTGAGCATCTTTATGACCATTACTTTGAACTTTTTATCAGGTAAATTACTTATCTCCATTTCATTAGAGTTTTTTATGGGGTTTTATATTGTTCTTTTGTTGAAACATATTCCTTTATCTCCTCATTTTGTTTGACTTTCTGTGTTTGTTTCTATGAATTAGGTGAAACAGCTACCTCTCCCAGTCTTGAAGGAGTGGCCAAGTGTAAGATTATCCACTGTGTAGCCTCTGTGTGCTGGACAGCTTTGGCAGGCTAGCTAGAGCTGGAGTAGGCACAGGCCTGGGGAGTCCTGAGGTGCACTGCATCCAGGCTGCCTTGTTAGGCCAGCTGGAGCTGAAGTGGGCATGAGCTGGGAGTCCCAGAGTGCACCACACTAGGCCACCCTGGCTAGATGGCTGGAGCTGATGTGGGCCAGGCACCCAGAGTACACTCGGGCTGCTTTAGCAGGCTTGCTAGAGTGTTTTGACCAGTGCTCCCACCCATGCTTTGAAAGTGGAAGGGGAATGCAAAAAATGGTGCCCACTGGTGCCTCCAACCCCAGAAAGAATTCCAGCAGTTCCCTGCTTGTATGGAAGAGGCTCTAGGGTTAGAAGATGGATTTCCTTCTCATGTGGTCTAGGTTCCCTTTAAACTGCTGTTTTTTTGCTGTGCCCCAGGTTGGGCAAGGCAGCCCATGGGTCCCTCAGTGATATCCCTGCCTGCTGCAGGTTGCGGGATTGGTGGTGGGGTTCCCATCAATACTGTGTCTTGGTCTCTCCTACTCATCTCTATCTGGTCACTCTATTGTTTTTGTGCAGAAGCTGTTCTTCTTCTTCAAGAGGATTGCTCTGTGTGTAGGTGTAGATTTGATATGTGGTGTGTCTGTGGGAGGAGGTGAGTTCATGGTCTTCCTGTGTTGCCATCTTGGACCACTAATAGAACTTTAATACTGAATCAAGAGCAAGTGGAACTCTTTGGTCTCCATCACACAGTGCTCTGCAGTTTCTATTTCATTGTTATCAGAACCAAAAGCATCCAAATTGATAGAAAGGGAAACGAAAATAACATTTGTTAAATACTTGTAATACGCTTGAATTTTTGTTAACGTGTTTTTCTCCCTAAATTGGTAGGGTAGGGGTCTTGTCTTAATCAATCCCCAGCACCTTCTATAGTCTCTGATTTAGAATGGTTGCTTAAGAAATGTTTGTGCAATGAATAAATAAATTAATAAATAGTGAGTAAATCCATAAATCAACACGATGATGTTATTGGCAGGCAGTGTAGAAAAATTGGCTAAGAGCCTAAGTTCTGGCCTTGCTTTTGTGGCTTCCAGTCCTGGCTACACCATTTACTAGCTATGTGACCTTGGGTAAGTCACTTGATCTCTACAAGGCTGTTTCCTCAGCTACAAGATGGGGATGACAACAGTATATAGCTAAGAGACTGTTGTGAGGACATTAAATGTTCTGTGTAACGGTCTCAATACAGATTTTGGCACCTAATAAACACTAAACATGTTAGCCATTATTACTGAAAAAGGATAGAGGAGAGCCAACAGTGATCCCAAATTTCCAAGCCTGGTGAGTGGGAAAAGGAAAATAAATCTGGCCAAAATTCAGTGTGGAAATGGAAAAGCTGAGGTTCATCTTCAGACACGCGTGAAACAAAGCCTAGCTATAGTTCGAGAGTGAGAGTATTTTGGTTATATTTATATAGAGAGAGTTACTCTACTTAGATTCTGATTTATATTGCAGTTACTCATCCTGAAATTCTACAATTACAGAATTGTACTTTTAACTATAGTAATTTAAAGAGGAGGGTAACTTTAAGATTGCATCTATCAGGAATGAAATCCAGGTGGATGGTAGTTTCTGAGATTCTGCATAAGAATGTGTTCCCAAGTAGTGATCATTAAAAAGAAAATATTACAGAGAGAACAGATCTCCTTAAATGGTGTAAATATGTGCAGTGTCAGTGATGTGCTGTGACTCGGTCTCTGAAATCCTTTGAATTCTCTTTGCAATTTGATGTTTCTTCAGAGAAACAGAGGAAAACTATGCCGGAAATATTTACAGGCAAAAATCTATGTATTAGTGTTTCTCAGCTAGCCAGAACAAGTAATAAAAATCAAGCATGGGTATTTGTTAGCATGAGCATGTAGTATTTGTTATGCAGGTTTGTTTTTTTTTTAGTTTTTAAAATGAAAAAGAAGATCTCACTAAACTCAGATTAAGAAATAATTCTTCCCAAGCAAATTACTTAAAAATTACGTACTGGATTTTCTTTTACCCTTAATTTCCATTGCTTAGGAATGAGTAACAGTATAAGCCAAGTAGAACGTCAGTTCACATTCTAGATTCCACTTTTAGATGGGCATGCAGATTTCAATTTCTTTTATCCAGTAAACCAGCCCAGCCACTGGAAAAAAAATTAAATTTAAATATATCTTTCTGTATCAATGTCACTACCAACTGATGGCCCATTTAGGGCCAATATTATGGGCCACTCAATATGCAGCCCTATAAATAACTCCTAGTTATGTGGTGGAATTTATGCTTCATTGAACATGACTCTGCCTCTCTATCAGTAATAATATCTATATTATTTCAAGATGTCTTAATACCTTGCCTTTTCTAAAAAGAATTAAAGCTCTTTGTAATTTAGGATCTCAAAACATTGTATGGACACCAAATTCTTTGTTTTTCTTTTCCCATCCATCTCTTCCATTTAATCAGCACTATTTCAAATATTGAAATAGATTCTCATTAGCCTAGCTGCCTCTGGGTTTTCTTCACTCTTATTACCCTTCATACAATAGCCAGATTAATTTTCCTAAAACACTATTAGATAGATCAAGGCCAGAGTCCTTAGCTTGTACTTAATAGTCTCAAGTCTGATTTTGTCTCTCATAGCTTTTCTCCCACTCCCTACTTTCCATCTCTTGGTGGGTCTCCACATGTCGCTCAATCTACCCTGCATATATTACTCACACTCCTGAATTTATCCAGAATGTTATCCTATTCTCTTTCAATCTATATAAATTGCTTTTGATCCAACTCAAACCCGATAAACAGAATGTTAAGTGGAATTTTTCCTCTTGTTCTGAAATTATACCAAAGGCCCAAAGCTGAGAACATAAGATGTGAATTAGCCCGCCTCTAAGTTCAAAGAACCCCTCCTAAGCCACTAGTAGTTTGGGACCAGCTATCACCCTGAAGGGATTGCTGAAAGAAGCCAGCACCAGATCTGCTATATCGACCACCTCCCCACCCTCCATTGATAGAGGAATAAGACTGAGCAGGAGAGGGGCTGGCTCCGTGGCTGAGTGGTTAAGTTCGCGTGCTCTGCTGTGGCGGCCCAGGGTTCGGATCCTGGGCGCGGAGATGGCACCGCTCGTCAGGCCAAGTTGAGGCGGCATCCCACATCCCACAACTGGAAGGACATGCAACTAGGATATACAACTGTGTACAGGGAGGGTTTGGGGAGATAAAGCAGAAAAAAGAAAAAGCAAGAAAGATTGGCAACAGTTGTTAGCCCAGGTACCAATCTTTAAAAAAAAAAGACTGAGCGGGAGAAAGTTACCTGCGTTGAGGGAGCACAGAGCTCTTGACCAATCTTGAATAACAACACTAACACATTTTACTAACTGGGAAGTTATGGGATCTGGTCACAATTCTCTAAGGGAATTGCTAACCAGCAAGAAAGGAGAACATGAGAAAGCAGTCATTGGGAGAAAAACGAAGTTAGTATTTATTTATACCCCAATGAATTGAGACTTTTAAAAACTCAATTTCATATACAAAAAAGGAACTTACAGCTTAATCTGTCAACAAATATATATTGATTGCTTCCCATGTACCAGGCATTCTTCCAGGCATAGGGGATAGAGCTTTGAAAAATATTAAGCAAGGTCCCTACCCTCTTGGAACTTGTAAGAGTCTAGGAGTTGTGCTGGCTCCAGGCATGATGTTCCAACAATGTCATCAGAAATTTTTTCTCTATCTCTCTGATTTTTTTTTCCCTTTGTATAGGCCTAATTCATGGGCAAGCTCTTCCTTCTTGAAGGCAACATGGCCACCAGTGTAGCAATTCTAATGGGAAGAGAGTCTATTTTTCCCAGTCCTTCTGGCAGAGTGCCAGACTGTCTCATTGACATGGCTTGGGTTAGGTGCACATCTCTGAATCTGAATGGCCAGGTCGTGGTCATTGGTAGTGCCACCAAGAATATTTGTGCTAGTTGTTCACTGCAAAGAGGACAAGCAGGGGCTGAAATCCAGGGTGGGACATACTTACCATACCTTTGCCTGGTGCATGACTATGTCTGCCCAGAGAGGGGTGTCTTTTTCTAATTCACACTGAGACACTACAGGGGTCTTGGTCGCATGTTCACCCTGGAGCAAAGGTGAGATGGGATTATCCTCACCTGAACCACACGATCTGAGGATGGAGAAAGGACAGTTAGGGTGCCGTTGCCAGAAGACAACGAATACATACAAATGAATGTTGGAGAGGCAAAAACAACAGCTGTCCATTTCATTCCTTAAAGGCATGGAAAGGCAAGGTGATAGAGTGGAGAGGACTCTGGACTTGGCATCAAAAGGACTGGGTTCTAATTCTAGTTCTGGAAGGTGTGGAACATTGGGAAAATCACTTGGTTAGGTTTGGCTCCCACAAAGTTTGTTTTCTTTCTTATAAAATGGAGAAAATTATTGTTCTACCTCCCCACAGTCTCATTGAAAGGAAAAAAATAATGTGTGATAATAAGGTATGAAAATATGGTTTGGAAACTCTGTTTCTTTCACCTGGAAGATATTATTATTGTTGTTGTTATTATTATTATTATAATTTATATTCTCCCAGTCAGTACCTTGCCCAGTACTCTAACATATTGAAGGTACTCAATAGATGTTTATTAGTTGGCTGATCCATGATGGAAACTCACATTACCCTGGGTACTTTTTTCCAAAATCGTATACAAGCAAAATACTTTGGCAAAATGTTCATTCAGCATTAAAATTCAACAATTCCAGGGATATATGAATAAAGCTGTCTTTTGGTCTCATCATTCAGGTCTCAATTTAAATATTACTTCCTCAGGGAAAACTTCATGGACCATCCCCAGCCCCGCAATCAGGGCAGGGCCTCCAACTTGTTTCACACTACTTAACACAATTCTAGTCCAAGACTTACTTGTGAAACTCTTTGTTTAATGTCTGTCTTCCCCAACCGACCATGAACTCTACTGTGCAGCACCATGGCTGTCTTGTTTGCTGTTGCATCCTATTATGCATGGCATGTAGTGGTAAATTAATAAATATTTGTTCAATGAATGAGTAAATTCATGGGATTAAGTGGAACAAGGTCAAGTGGGCTAGGAAACATACATCTAATTTTCCCTTTGTGTTCTCCTAACATCTTTTTCCAAGCCCTCCAGTGACAACATCCTCACAACTTCTGGAACCTCTGCTAAGTAAAGAAAGAATGGGTGGTTGACTAAACATGTCCCTTTAATAACAATCAATGACTATTTAGAAATAAAATCCGTTCACTGACCTATGCAAACTACATCTCAAAAATGCAGGACAAATATAGCAATTTCAAGGCCCTGTAGTCATTAATTTATTCTGGAATAATAGTTCTAAATTTTATACCCGTGTATATCCTGGTATGTCCTAATGCTTCTTTCTGCCTCAAAACCATGGCAGAACTAGGCAGTCCCTTCCCGGAAGCATTTACGTTACTCCCAGCCAGAAATTTGATTAGAGTGATTCAGAGGAGGAAGGAGTCTTTAGAGACAAATTATTCCTTCTTCTTACCCTGCTCCACCCTGAATTTCATTTACATAATGCAGCTCTTAGTGCAAATGAAATGAGTCAGCACTGGGGAAGACAAACTGAAATATGACTTTCATACCAGAGACAATTACTTTTCTTTCTGTCAGCCTCAGTGACTAAGTGATCTTCTAAGTAATAGAAATTTTTAAAAAATAAAAGTCAGTGTCCATTTAGGTCATAAATATCTGTTATGCAGAATGTTTTTACTTTTAACTATGATAAGATACACACAACATAAAATTTACCATCTCAACCATTTTTAAGTGTACAATTTAGTAGTATTAAGTACATTCACATTGTCATACAACTAATCTCCAGAACTCTTTTCATCTTGCAAAAGTGAAATTCTATACCCATTACACAATAACTCTCCTTTCCCCTCTCCCCTTATTCCCCAGCAACCATCATTCTACTTTCTGTCTATGAGTTTGACTACTGTAAGCACCTCATTGAGTTTCTGGAATCATACAGTATTTGTCTTTTTGTGACAAGTGCTCCCTGCCTCCCGTCCACAGCATGGGCCAGACCTATTACTGAAGGGGCTTGGAGCGGGAGGCCCTGGGACTGCTCTATCTCTCTGCTCCTACTCCAAACACCTGGAGTGGAGGTGGGAGGCATGGTCTGATTCTGAGATCCTCTGCACCACTCCCCTCTTTTCAAGGCTTAATTCCCATTGCGGGCTGGTCTGGGGTATAGGCAAAGCAGAGGCCTCCTTATGCAATTGGCCTTTGACCTGGTGGTGGGAAGTCTTCTCTCTTCCTGCTTTGGCATGGTGCATGATTGTCCTGGGGCCATTTTTAGTACCAGCCTGATCCTCCAAGGATCCCTTGGAGAGGAGCAGCCATCGCTCTGCTTGGCCCTTTCAGGTCTCTCCAGGAGGGGTGACTTTACTTGCCCAGTGACCTCAGAGGCAACTTCCAGCTCCTGCCTCCACCTCTAACCTCCAAGCTCCTTCTTATGGGACCAATGATAGATGATGAGCTTTTCCAGGCTCCAAAGGCTGAGGAGGACTGCAGGGAGGTATCCCATACTTTCCTCAGGCACATCAAATGGTTGTTCCTTCTTAGCTACTGGCCCAGACGGCTCCAGAAACCTCTAAGGATGATGCAGTCACTGGTCTCTACATTCACGTACACACCCAGACTTGGGGGGAGCATGAGAGACGACACCTATCAGGATCTCCCACTGACTCTCCTAGTGCCCTCCTACAGTAGCAGCACCAGGAAAACTCTGCAGGGCCCCAGTCATGAAGTGAGGAAGCAGTCTTCCCTTCTTACCTGTCCTTGGAGCCTCCTCTACCTGCCATTATTGTCCTTGCCCCTGAGGGAGGGGGAGGGCAGGTGGTGGAGGATGGAAGTATGGGGAGGGAAGGAAGTAACATCTCATCTGGGTTCCCACCTAATCCTCCTGTCCCTTCTTTTCTTTCTCTGACTTCTGCTTTTATAGACTAACTGAGAGGGTGATGAGGGGGAGGAAAGAGAGCAGCCTAGAGGAGTTGGGGTGATGGTTCAGGGTAAGAGGGCCTGTTAGACTGCCCCTTTATAATCCCTGTTGGCTTCTGTGGCAGAAACTTCCAGCTGTCCATGCAATATCTTTCTCCCTTCTTCCTTTCTAAAAAATTCTATGTTGTTGGAGACAGCCACTGTCTAGCTAAAAGGACTACATTTCCCAGGCTCCCTTGCAGATAAAGAAGTCCCAAAACACATTAGCAGAAGCTGTGTAGCTTTAGTAAAAGCACTATAACGAGAAATGATTCAACTGGGAGATGTGACCTTTTGCTCTCGTCCCCTTTCTCCTTCTTCCCTCCTGGAACACAGATACAATGGCTGGAGCTCCAGCTATCAAGGATAGAAGCCACATACCAAAATTGGAGGACCCAACCTCAATGTGCCAAATAAATGAGATAGCCTATGTAATGTGACTAGTATAGGGCCTGGCACAGAGTAGATGCTTAACGAATGGTCCCTGGTATTAACTGCTAAACCTAAGGCAGATCTCAGGAGAGTTCTGTTTTGGCTTTTGACCTGCCCTTTCTCACCCACATTTTCATAAGTCGTCGAAGGGAAAGGGAATTCTGAGCTGGATCTAGTTCTGCTACTGACTTCTTGCATGACTTTGAGCATGTCTGGTAATGTTCAGTGCTTGTTTTCCTTGTTGGCAAAATGACAAAGAAAACCAAAAAATATCCTATCACAAAGCATGAGCATTATATATTGGAATCGCATTTATCTTAATAGTCACCCTCTGTTTTTGGCATGTGATACAGATTTTCCATTAATGATAATGACATCATTTCCCTTTCAAATGAATTCACTGAAATATTAAACAGTGAGTTTTTTAAAAAGGGGCAAGTGATTTGAACACATACTTCACAGTAAAGGATATCCAAGTGGCCAATAAGTATAAGAAAAGATGTTCAATATTGTTAATCATCATGGAAATGTATACCACAAAAGGTCTACTACATATAAGCCAAAATGATGGAGCATAATTTTTTTAAAAATTAACAATATCAAGTGTTGGTAAGGACGTGGAGCAATGCACACACTGTTGTTAGGAATGTAAATTGGTACAAACATTTTGGGAAAAGTACGACATTATCTACTTAAAGTGAACAACTGCATTCTCCATAACACAGAAATTCCAGTCTTAGGTATATACCCAACATAAACTCAGGTGCATGTACACTAAGAGACATGTACAAGAATGTTCGTAGTGTTACCACACAAAACTGGGGTTCTCCGCCTGATGTGTGTTAAGCAAGCCAATTAATTATGGCATCAGCCTTCATTGGGGAGAAATCAAATTTTATTCTGTGAGATCAATCTTCAGGGAAGACAGGGGCCGTGTGCCCTCAGATCTGTATCCTGATTCAGGATATGGGGCGAAATTTAAGAGGTTAGGGAGAACAGGCTGGCATGCGGAAACACTGGCGGGACAGGTTTTGATTGGTGGGGTTTCAGCATTAAGGTTTTAAACATTTATGTCAGGGTTCTAAACATTTTTGATGAGGTGGGGAAGGAATTTTAACACTGGATCTTCCTGAATGAGGGACCCCTCACTTCTGATAAGAGTCTGACTTTCAAGTTCCAGTCATGTCCTGGTCCTTGGGTTCCTTGAGGAGGAAGATCTTTGGTTCCAAGGTCATTTCAGGTCACAATTTCTTCTTTTGCGCATGCCCTGTCTATGTGACTTTGCAGTTCTTCTGAAAATAATAGGGTCAGTTGAATTGGTCCTGAAGGGCCTGTGTTGCAAATAGTAGCATTTTTCATAGTACCCCCCAAACTGGAAACAACCCAAATGTCTATTCAACAATACAATGGATAAACTGGTCCAGTCATACAGTGGGATACTATAGAAGAATGAAGACTAATGAACTACAGTTACACTGTGCAACTTGGTTGAATCTCTCAAACATATTAGTCTAAAGAAACCAGATGTCAAAGAATACATACTGGAAGATTCCATTTATATAAAGTTCAGAAATGAGCATAAGTTACTGATGCGAATGAAGGTCATTACTTTTGGAAAGAAGGGGTGGTAATAATTTTGAAGGACTCCTGGGGACTGGCAATGTTCTCTTTCTTGACTGAGTGCTGGTTATATCATGTTTTGTGTACTTTTCTACAAGTACGTTCATTTTTGAGAAAAAAGATTTTAAAAGAAGAGAGTTGACAAAGAAAAATATTAATAAAATAAGGTAGTACATGGATATGACAAAATTCAGAGTGACTATATTTGAATAAATTATGTTTGAGGATTAAGGGATTGGACGACCCATGTACCTCTATAATTTAAGGATTCACTGAGGTGCTAAGTGATTGGCACAGGCAAAAACTACTGTATAGCTTGTGAATGAAAGCAGAGAGAGAAAAAGGGAGATGGTACTGAGAAGTGGCTAAGAGCTTGAGCTCTGCGGTTAAAATGACTAAATTGGAATCTTTCACCTGCCACCTGCTGACTCTGTAATGTTAGGCAAGTTACTTAACCTCTCTCCACTCAATTCCTACATCCATAAAAATAGGAATAATAATAGCACCTATTTCCATTCCTCTCTCCTAGCTTCTGGTGACAGCTGGCAATCTTTGGCCTTCCTTGGCTTGTAGAGGCGTCACTCCACTCTCTGCCTCCTTCTCCACATGGCACTCTCCTTCTGTGGCTCTGTTTTCTCTTATAAGCCATATTGGATTAAGGGCCCATATTGGATTAATGACATCTGCAAAGACCCTATTTCCAAAGAGTTACATTCACAGGTACCTCAGGTTAGGCCTATAACATATCTTGTGGGAGGACACAATCAACCCAAAACATAGAAAAGTTGAAAAAAATAGTATAATAAATACCCATGTAACCACGACTAGATTCAATAATTGTTAACATTTTGCCACTTTTTCTTCATGTATCTCCTAAGGTTAAAGTTATCCTTCTATAAGACCACATTCTCATCATTATCATGCTGGTAAAATTAACAATAATTCCCTAATATCAACTAATAAATAGTTGCAGTAGATTGCATTATTGTTCAAAATTATTCATTTCTCCCTTCCTTGTAGGAGGGTTATACATCCCTGCCCTATCATCTTTGCACTTGACTATATTGTTACATTGCTTTAGCAGACATAATGCGAACAGCAAGATGTATTCTATGGTGCAGAAGCTTTTTGAACCATTGCCTGGGTTTTGGAATGAGAAGACACATGGATCAGAGCAGCTGCCTGAAGGATTGCCACAGCCAACTAGGAGCCTGCAAGCGACCTGAGCAAGAAATGAATCTTTGTTTTGTAAGCCACTAAAACTTAGGGCTGTTTATAATTGCCAGTTTCCCCAGTAAATTTAGAGCTACAGGCATACCTCATTTTATTGTGCCTTGCAGATACTATGTTTTTTACAAGACCCTCTACCAGCAAAAAATATTATGACTCACTGAAGACTCAGATGATGGTTAGTATTTTTTAGCAATAAAGTATTTCTTAATTAAGGTATGTACATTGTTTTTTAGACATAATGCTAACGCACACAATATACTACAGTATAGTGTAAACATAACTTTTCTATGCACTGGGAAACCAAAAAATTCATGTGACTTGCTTTATTGCAATATTCACTTTATTGCCGTGGTCTGGAACCAAACCTGCAAAATCTCTGAGGTATGCCTGTATTTTTAATATTTTTCATGCCAGTATGCAGTCCAGATTCTCACATTGCACTTGGTTCTTATGTCTCTTAAATCTCTTTGATTCTGGAGCAGTCCCCCACATTTTCCTCCTTTCTTTATTTCCCTCCCTCCTTTTTTTTTTTCCTTTTCCTTTTTCTTCTTCACGAAATTTACTTTTTGAAGTTGTCAATAATTTTATATAATATCCCCAATTGTGAATTTGTCCCATTATTTTCTCTTGTGTGTTTTAACTTTTTACTCTAAGTACTTGATTTTGGTTGCACATTGACATCACCTTTGGATATTATACCAGTATCTTTGTATGTCCCCATCACATTACTACAAATGCTATCCATCTTCTCCCTTGATGCTCACAATAGCTGACAGGGAAGCAAGGGAGAATTAGTGTCTCCACTTGACAAAGGGGAAATCTAAGCCTCAAAGACAAAAAGTAACTTATGTAAGGTCACATAACCAAAAAGTAGCAGAGTCAGGACATAAATCTATGACATCCCCATCCTTCCTGTTGCTTTGAAGTATATATATATATAGGCGCACTACTTCAGCTCTTCACCCAATTGCCAGCAATTTTGTTAGATATCTTTGAGAGTAATATATATATATATTCTATCTCTCCTTGCATGGATGTACAAGAAACTGGTAACAGTAATTGCATGAAGTAGGGAGTTAGGAGCCAGTGACTTACTTGTCACTGTACATCCCTTTATATCATTTGAATAATTTTGTTGAGGATAAAAAACTAATGTAAGTACGTAATGAATTCAAAAGAGCTTTATAAATCATAAAACATCATACAAATATTAGAGTTTTATTGTTGCTATTATCTACCAGCAAGAGGAAATCAAACACTGGGTCTTTGTTCAGCGGTGAAAAAGTTGCATAGGTTAATTTAGTACATCTATACGTTAGAATGAGTTCATTTTTCTTTTTAAAATGATGCTTTGGAATATTTAATGACATTGGAAAATAAGCTGAGTGGGAAAAATATAAAAATTGTATTGGTGTCTGATTCCAATTTTGTGTGTTGTGTGTGAAAACAGACGTATATAAAAAGAAAAGACACAGGAAGGAACCATCCACAATGCTTGCACCGGGACAAGGGAGATAATGAGGTGTTAATTTTGTCAATTATATTTTTCAGTATATTCCACATTTTATGCAACAAATTAATAAATGCTATTTAGAAAGAAAAAGATCACAACTAAACCTTCGAACTTGGTCAGAAAGGAATTTTTAAAAGCTTCCTCAGAGTGATCTATTCCAAGACCAGAGGAGAAAGGCGAGGAAGCCGAGGAAGCCAGAAAGGTAACCTCCTCCATGGTCCGGGCGTTGGGTTAAGGACTACAAGGAGAGGCGAGAGAGCTGGGGACCTCCACTGCGGCTAGAGCGGCCACGAAGGGAAAGAGGAACTTCCGGGGCGGGGCTTCCTGCTGCTTTCCCTTCCGCGGGGTGGGGGATGTGGGCTACTTGCAACGTGAAGGTTCGCGATTGCTTAGCCGCCGCTTCCGTCACTCTGAGACGGTGCCTGAAATTGGGGGTGGCCATGGCAAAGAGCAAGTTCGAGTACGTGCGGGACTTCGAGGCTGACGACACGTGCCTGGCCCACTGCTGGGTGGTGGTGCGGCTGGACGGCAGGAATTTTCATCGGTGAGCAGGTTCAGCTTGTGGCCGAGTAGTGTGCGCCAGCGCTTCCGGGGAATCCAACGCCTCCTGTCGCAGTTGCAGCTCGTGGTTACCGGGGTAACGCAGCAGCCAATGAGCGCGCGGCGTTGAGCATCTCCCTACGGGCTGGCCGCGACGTGCTTGAACGCGAGCTGGTCAGGGTAGTTAAATGGGGCAGGATGCTGCCCTGTTGAGAAAGTGGCCTCGGATGACCGTGCTAAGTGAGCAGAGACCTGCTAGCAAGGAACTGGTGGAAAAAGTCACACTTGAGCGCATTACTTCAGCTCTTCAGCCAATTGCCCAGCTATTTTGTTAGATATCTTTGAGGGCAGACTATTCAGAGGCCTGTTTAGGCCTTGCTGTGGGCAACACTTTAAAGTATGGTCTTGTTTCCTTGTCAGTAACAGGCCACATGGATTGGATTCAGGAGTAAATATGGGTCAGAAAAAAGGGAGAAAGAAGTGTAAAAGAAAGATGGGAATTTATTTTTTTTAAAGTGCTACTTTAACAATAATGATTATTGTAACTAACATTTATTTATTGAACACTTCAAAGAAGCCAAGGAAAATTATATTTATCTCCTTCGAATCTTCAGGACAATCCTAGGAAGTAAAAACACATTTTCTCCATTTCACAGAAAAGGGAATCTAGGCTAAGCCGTTTGCTCCTTTTTCTTATTTGATCAGGACAAGAAAAAACTAGAGTTCTTAAGGAAATAGATTCAGTTGTGGCTAGTGCAATGTTTGGACTCAACACTATTACAGTATCTTCCTCTTTGAATATCTTCTTTGATCTGTATTGTTAATGACAAGCTCTCTTCCATCCCGGCCCTTTTCCCCTCTTCTTTCCCCTATGAAGGTTTGCTGAGAAGCACAACTTTGCAAAACCTAATGACAGCCGTGCTCTCCACCTAATGACCAAATGTGCCCAGACTGTAATGCAAGAACTGGAGGATATTGTGATTGCATATGGACAGAGTGACGAGTATAGCTTTGTGTTCAAGCGAAAAACCAATTGGTTTAAAAGAAGAGCCAGGTAATTCCGTGGCCTAGCTCCTAAATATTTCCTACTAGCATGTGGTTTCTGCTTATCTTAATCTCAGACTTACAGACTATAGATGGTGTTTTCAGTATTTACAACTGCAGAATGTATGTATATTTCCTGTTTAGAGTATTGTACTTCCATCTGATATCTGAACATTCCATATGCCTCTTTATCTGATGCTTTCCCCTCCTTTCCCCATCAGCTTAGCCTCTAGACTGATCAGGCATTAAACATTGAGACGAGAACTAGAGACCATAGAGTATAATATCAATGATTCATAGGTTGGCTTCAGTCATTGACAGTCTATACATGCATTGCGGTATTGCTTAAACTTTTAATTAAGGAGCATCTCAGTGCAAAATAGACAAATCCGAGATTGGATTTGGCAGTATTTTGAAACTCTCACAGGAAACAAATCATATAATAAATTGGTAATGTTTTTACAACAATGGTTCCCCTCCCTCCAAGACTTAAAAAAAAAAAACTCTTGAGCCATAAATTCATGTCATGTCCTACAGAGAAAAATTTGGTATTAGTAAATTACTTATAGGACCGGAGGGAGAGGCAAACTGCATTTCAAATATATAACTGAAATATTAAAATAGTTTTTCTTGGCCCAACGCATTTTATCTCTGGGCTGCAGGGCAGTTTGTGTTATCTGTTGCACCCACAGATGCGTGTGGTTCCGCTGTCATGGTGTGGCGTTAATATCATGTCTTTTTTCTCTTCTTGTTCCACCCAATGTGGCTTACTTGCAAGTAAGTTCATGACTCACGTGGCCTCCCAGTTCGCCTCCAGCTATGTGTTTTATTGGCGGGATTACTTTGAGGAGCAGCCCCTTCTCTATCCCCCAGGCTTTGATGGAAGAGTAGTGGTGTATCCTAGCAACCAGACCTTAAAGGACTACCTCAGCTGGCGGCAAGCAGATTGTAAGTGAAACCAAATAAACAGATGTAAATACCAATTCCATACATTGGAGGTGGTGATCTGGTACAGATGTGGCTCGTGTGTATTTTGTTTGAAATGAAATATTTCAAATTTTTTAAATTAGTTGAAAATAATTTAAAAATTTGGAAATGTTATATTAATATTTGCTGTTTCTAGCTTTTTTGAAAAATCAGATCTGGCATTACGTGGTCTACATTCCCACTTAGTGCTGGACAGAAGCTGTGCAGTGACTGCTGCATTTATACACACACGCCCCCACACAGGAGCCAGTGTGCCGTAGGCTCTACCTTTCCCTGTTGTTCCCCTGGGGTCACCTACTCTGCTTTACATGTTTATGTTCGTGCTGGCCTCAGTGGGTATTTGAGTTGTGACCTCTGCCTTATATGACTATGATGAAATGTTCACAAGACTTTTACTCATTTGGTGTATCTTGACTTTGCCAGAACTGGAAAAGAGGTGGGAATAATGTAAATCAAATAACTTTGAAAGTATTCCTAAGCTTAATGGACAGGTTAACAGATTTGTGTGTAAAGCATAACTGAAATGACAGAATAAAACTGTTAGGAAATGAGGTTTTTTTCTGTTTTACCACCTCCCCTCATGTTCCTGTGTATGGCTTTGGGCAAGTCACTAAACGTTTCTGAGATCTCTTTACAGAGGAGAGAGGCGGGGCTCTAGGATTCTTGGACACTTGAATATTGAATAAAGATTCTGTATGTATAAACAGTGCCACTTTGTTCTCTTCACAGGTCACATCAATAATCTTTATAATACAGTTTTCTGGGCACTTGTACAACAGTCTGGACTAACACCAGCGCAAGCCCAAGAGAGATTACAGGTAGAAAGATCTTCCCGTATTAATACTTGGCTGGGACAGTTTTCTGTACACTCTCCCATAACAGTTTGCATTCTTTTGTAGCTCTCTTTATAGCTTTGTTTTGAAAGGATATAAAAATCATATTAGTGGCAGCTCGCTTGCTTGCTCTGTGACCCTAGCAGAGTTACTACTCCTCCCTGATCCACGTGTCCTCAGCTGGAAAATGGAATCAGTGCCACTGGCTCTGCGTTCCCACATGGTGACAGTTGGCTGGAGCTGCAGATTGGCTGCCCTCTGTAGACAGGGCATGTGCTCTTCTTTTTGATGTCAGTCCCATCTGGCCTCTTCCCTTGTTGCCATTCCCTGCTAGGCACCTAGAGTTTCTTGGGTTTATGACCCCTGTGTATTGTTAAGAGTCTAGGCTCTGGGGACCAAGTAATCATACTCAGATCATGCTTCTGTTTAATTTTATCCTCTCTGCCTTCATTCTTTATAGGTAAAATGTGGAAAATAATAGTTCTTACCTCATAGGTATATGGTGAGAATTAAATGGCATGATGCCTGTAAAACACATAGGATAGTACAAAGCATACTGTGAGTACTTAATAAATCCTGGCTTTTGTTATTAGATGACAGTGCTACTTATAGGATGACTAAGTCTAAAATGAGGTGCTCTGTTGTAACAGCTCCTAGTACAGTGCCTGGTACATTATAATTATTCAGTAAATGGTTGTCATTATTAACAATAGTGATGAAGATTTATATATGGCAATAATAGGAAGGCTGGTAGATCTGTATACAGAGTTTGGAAGAGCCAAGTTTAGACTTTGATTCTTCTTATAAGAATAAGAGCAACCTTCAGCCTAGGGAATTTATGTAATCTTTCTAAGCTTGAGTTCTCATCTCTGAAATGGAGATGGTCATGAGGGTCAAATAGGAAGATAAACATAGTGTATCTTTTACAGAATAGGTACACAGTTACTGTTCATTCCTCTCACCCCATCACGGTCATTTCTTGTGAAGCCAGTTGTTTGCTACAGAAGAGAATCTTAGGAATTTAAACACTGAAATGAGATTGAACTACTGTTAAAATGAAAGTTCATTAGTATCTATAAGACGTTTGATAAAACTCTTCCACTTCTTGATTTCTTTGTGGAAGTTTAGACAGAGGGTGGAAAGGATAGGTGGCGTTAGGGGAGAGAGAAGACTTATAAAGCTTTTTATATCTGTTTTTATTTCCCCAGGGAACTCTTGCAGCAGACAAAAATGAAATTTTGTTTTCTGAATTCAACATCAACTACAACGATGAGCCACTGATGTACAGGAAAGGGACTGTGTTGATATGGCAGAAGGTAATGCAGTTATGTCCAAAGAAAAATGGAGGTCAGGGAAGAAGAGAGCCTGTGCCCATCCCAAGCTTTGTCTTGCCTGCCACCTGTATGCTGATGTGACTCCAGTCACTAGCATGAATTAGATCCTCTCCAAAACAAAATGTCACCAATGATTATTTTGGATGCTTATTTTGTCGGTCAGTGCTCATTTTGTCAGTTTCTTTGTCATTGAACTTCGTGATCAGGAATCTTCCCTCCTATAAGTAGAATCACAGAATTTTAGAACCAGTACACTTATTTTTCTGTCATAAGCTCTCCCCAAATCAAATAAATCCCCTTTAAAAGGGTACAGTGCAGATATGAGGATTTTTGCATTCATAGAACATTTAAAAAATACTTTCTGCCACACTAGATAATACCATTGAATGGTCTGTCTATCCCAGGACACCTCTGATATGAGGCACTAAAAGATGTTGGATATGAGCAATCTCTCACTTGCAGAATGTTCATGAGAGTCCCCAGGCATTCATACTTACCTTAATATTCTGTAATAAGTCTGTATATTTACCTAAATCCTTAATTCTACCAATGTTTTCTCTCTGTACCAGCTCCTGGGCATAATGATTTCTCTAAATTTATTTCCTTCCGTGTAAAGTAGTTTTTTCTGAAATGAATGTTTTCAAGTATTAATGGGTACCTTGAGAGCTAGTCATTCCACTGGTAACTTCGTTGCCTTTATTAGTATTTTTAAAATACATTTGTTACTTGGCACAGACTTACATAATGCAAGTGGGAGAGCAGAAATACTCTTAATTTCTATAGTTATTGCTAACAAGGATCCTTGAATCCTTCCTTTGTTCCTAAGATCTCCTTTCAGAATATAGCAACATAACTTTGAAAAGTATTTTTTTTTTTTTTTAAAGATTTTATTTTTTTCCTTTTTCTCCCCAAAGCCCCTCTGGTACATAGTTGTATATTCTTCGTTGTGGGTCCTTCTAGTTGTGGTATGTGGGACGCTGCCTCAGCGTGGTTTGATGAGCAGTGCCATGTCCGCGCCCAGGATTCGAACCAACGAAACACTGGGCCGCCTGCAGTGGAGCGCGCGAACTTAGCCACTCGGCCACGGGGCCAGCCCCTGAAAAGTATTTTTAATTGTAAATAAGTTCATGTTGAGATATGTGTGTGCGTCTACCTGATAAATATGTATTAATCAGAAGTATATGAAGTAAAAATGTGAACTTCCCGCACATCTCCTTCTCTCCCAAACCGACTCTAGTTAACAGTGTCAATATTTGAACTTTTTCTCGTAGGTGGGTGAAGTCACAACAAAAGAAGTTAAGCTACCAGCAGAAATGGAAGGAAAAAAGATGGCAGTGATCCGGACCAGGACTAAGCCAGTGCCCTTATATTGCGATATCATCGGGGATGCTTTCTGGAAGGAACATCCAGAGATCCTACATGAAGACAGCTGACCCTTTGCTTTTCAGTCCTGGCATGCTTAACCCTGCACGGCCCCCCAAGTCTCCTGGCCTTAGGTGGCCCTGGCATCTCTACCACCCAGAAGAGTGTGCCGGGAGTGACTTGACTCTGGTTGGGAGGGGAACGGGAGAGGAAAAGATGGACGGGGGGAGTGTATCTTGTTCTGCTTTAAGTGGAACACCTCTTTTGCAGTGTTGGAACATGTTTCCTTTGGTAGAAGTGCAGTTTTTTAAAAATCACGATACTATTTTTATAAAGCAAGAACTATTTATGCCTTCCAGAATGAATCATTTTTAGATTGTGACATCAGTCTTATAAAAACCTGTCAAGCTCTTTCCACCTGTGATAGAAGACGAGCCCAAACTTTACTCTCACCCACCTATTCTTAACTACAGAATCCAGTGACCTGGAAAATCTCACCTTTCCCACACATCTACTTGCATTCATCTTTGGCAGACCTGGCATCAGTATGGGTTGATGGCTTCACGATGCTTCTGAATTCAGGAATTCCTGGGAAAACTCAGGCTTGGTGCCAGTCTCCAATTTGGCAACTTTGGCTGAAGAAATGAGTAGTAGTTTGCATGTCCTTGTGTAAATATTCCATAGATTGATTTTGTGGAGTTGTCAGCACGATCATCATCATTTTCTTGCCAGGACCATTGTTTCCAAGGCCACTTAACCTCTTTCTAAGAAGAAAGAATTATGTGTATATATGAGAGAAAGAAAACGTGAGTGAGGATGAATGAACAAGGAGGGAGAAACATTTACTCCATGTCCTCTAGATACTGCAGTTTTAAAAGTCACCTTCCTGTTGGACTTCCTGGAAAGGATTCTCAGCTAGCCTCCATATAATCAAAACAATGACATTTGCATTGCAGAGCTGAGGGGTCAGCATGCCCCTTGGGGGTCAGAGGTGCAGGTGTTAAGGGAGTCTTCAGAGACCCACCTGCCGAAGGGCCAGCGGAGGTGGGTGTGGAGCAGCAGACAGCAGCTGCAGTCTGCGTGTGGCCAAGCTGCTGGCCTCTGAAGGGGGCAGGTGGTGGGGGTAGGTGGTGAGACAACTAACAGTACCTCTTGTCCTCATTTCATATTTTAGAGGAAAAAGATGATTTGGCTCTATTAAGAATTAATTAAGAGAGAGCCCACGTCCCAGTGCCTGGTCTTGCATTGCAGAATTTACAGCCAAGAAGAAGATGTATTTTTGAAAGTGTGACAGCTGGGCTCATCCCTCATTAGTTGACACCGCATCTGTCAATGCCATTTTTCCCCTCCTGTTCTCACTCCCCGGGAATAAGAGATAGGGCTCATGTTTGGTAATTGATAAAATTTCTTTGAAGAAAAATAAAGGTTGCAACTCCCTTGGCCTAATTTTTCATTTCATTTTTTCATACAAATGCAGTATATGAATCCAACTTCTGTGTCTGTGTGTGTGTTTTACATAAGCCAGGATACACATACCTTCATCAGAGTAGTGGTTCACAGACTTCTGGATACAAAAATTACTTGGAACGCTTGTTTTAAATGCTGACTCCAGGCTCCCTCTCCCATGAAGATTTGGGGTTCAGATTTTTAACCCCAAAGGCTTCTGATGCCTATCTTTGGGTGTCCATCAACTGCACTTTGGGCAACAAGATACACTGTGGTAGGCCAAGTGAAGCAGTAAGATAATGTAGCTCTTGACTGGCAAATGTAACTTAGTGGTAAGTCAATTTATAGCATTTTATATCAAAATAAATATAGATACACATAGGCATTAGAGTACAAACTTCCGAGACAAAGCCATTTAAAGAAATAGGCTTTCTGTGGATGCTATATGATACTACAAAAGCTATCACGATTTGTCATAAGATATGGGAACAAGCCCTTATTCATTGAATTATCAGCAGTTTGCAACTTTGAGTTTCTTGGGCAGGGAGTTTGAGCAAAGGAATATCCTGGGCTTAATACTCATGCCATAACTTACCCTGTAGTGCCATTACTTAGAAGCTCGACGCTCAGTGGTTTTCACATTATCCTTGTTGCAGTATGTATATATTGCACAGTTGTATATTAATTTTCATCTTGTTCTCTTAAGGTAAAGATTAGTATTCTCTCAGGCTTCCTTTCCAAATCTAAGGAAACTTTAAAATACACACAAAAGCAGCTAGTATAGAATTAATACTAGTTAATAGTTTGGGGGAGTGGTGGTAGTTAAAATTATTTGTGTGGCGTATAGGTGACTGGAAACATCTTAGGTCTGTTAGATGCGGGGGTAATACCTGGGCCTTTGCTGTCGATACTTTAATATCCAAAAACAAATGGCTTCCTGAACGGTGTCTATAAAGTGCAACCAGGTCTGGTAAGTCCTCCATCATCCTGTCTTCCAAGAGCTGGATCCTCACTTCCTCCAGTTGCTTAACAATGCTGAGAAAATCAGTGATAGAATGAATTTTCTTGAATACCAAGGTCTCTGGTGTTAGTGCCAATTACTTTTTCCATAGGGTGTAGGAAATGGAGCAATGGGATCCACCCATCCTTCATAGTTTCACTGTCCTTTTAACCAAAAATTACCTAACGTTCACAGAGCATTTATTATGCACTCTACATCCACACTCTCTTCATTCTTAGGACAATTCTATGAGGTAGGTACTATTTCTATCATATTTCAGATGAGATTGTAAAGACGCAGAGAAGCTAAGTAATTTGAGTCCAGATGGGCTACCCCCAGTGGAACTCAGCAGGAAAGCAAACGGGGACCTTGGTTGCCCTCTTCCCGCCAGCTCCAGCTGCGGGTAGCCTGCACTTCCAGATAGCAGAGAAAGGCTTGGGGAGCTTGTTAAAACGCCGGTCTCGGCTTCATCCCCAGGGAATCTGGACTGTTAACAAACACCCAAGTGATAATATAGATGGAGAAATACTGCTTTAAAGCAGATTAACCTGTCACCGGGCGCTGAGCCGCTGGGGGCCCGGCGGGTCGCAGTGTCCCGCCACGCCCCCGGCGGCGCAGAGCGCGAACAGATGCTGCCCCCCGGCGGCCGCTCCGGCGCAGTGAGGCCCCCGCGCCGCGGCTGCGCAGTGCCGCCCTCTGGCGGCTCCGCTCCTTCTTCCCATCGGCCTCGGCTTGCGGGCCTTTCAAACATGGAGGAGCGGGAGCGGGGGGCGAGGCCGGCTGGCGCCGGGAGCCCCGCGCGCCCGCCCAGCCCGCGCCTGGACGTCAGCTCTGACAGCTTCGACCCGCTGCTGGCCCTGTACGCGCCGCGCCTGCCTCCCATCCCCTACCCCAACGCGCCCTGCTTCAAC